>NC_142675.1:8362500-8662500 GCF_964200805.1 Pocillopora damicornis
TGTTTACTGCTACTTACTTTTCCTTTGGGCTTTTCTGGTTTTTTCCTTTCTCTTTGTAACTTTTCTTTCCTGCTGTTTCATTTGTTTTTGCCAAGGGTGACTCTGGAATCTGCGAGTAAGATCAAAATGCATCAAAATCTCTTCAAGTTAACAAGTATAGTTATGTCAAACTTAAAGGCAGTCTGTTGAACGAATACTTACCAATTTCTTCTTTGCTCTTGTTTGACATGGCGGCAGGTCGCTCTGTGTGAAAGTTTTCTGAACCTCCACCTCCAGCGGGTAGCAATCCACAACTACCATGTGCTCCTTACTAGTCTTTCTCAGGATTACCTTTACTTTCTGCCCCTCTTTAAGCGCATAGAGATGCAAATCTTGGTGGCACCATGTCTACTGATTCCCCCCACACATGAACTTTTAGGGGATAGTTCGGTTAAGGCTTGCGCTTTGTGGTTTCTTCCTCCATTCTGAAGCACTTACAACGATAAGATTGGAGGAAGATCGAGCACTCGTCGCTGAAAATCATGTTGTGGAAAGTGTCGCCACTCTCCAAGATGCGTTGAGCGAATTTCAGATGCTTGGCTTTGTTGGTGTCACGAATCAGCTGGCAATAAGCAGTCTGCTGCAGATTCCAGCCTTGCTGCTCTCACGCTTTCGTACCGTAGACGAAATAACTAGAATTCCACGTTTTGCAAGCCTCTTAACTTAACGGGCCTAGCCATGTTTTAAAATAAAAATTTTAAGAACAGAGGAGTAGTTTCTGGTACTCTAATCAGTCCATGTTATCTCTTTAGTTGAAAATTGTATTCTATAATTCTCAAAACTTTTGAAACACGCATCTAAAATAAAAAAAGCTTCACGTGCCCGTTAAACTACCTGGACTTTCGATAAACGGGCCCCTGGTGAGAAAACTGTCCTCTTGCCGTCAATACCCTGGGAATTATGATGAGAGTACCAAGGTAGTGCTCTCCAGGGCCACAGCCAATATATTTAGCTATCTGAAGCCGGTTTCAGGTGTCGCCACATTTGACTTATTTTGGGCCACAGAAACCCGATCAGTGTTCAACGCACTCCTCCTCCTCCGTCTTCCCAGCCGAGAAAATGTGGCTGAGTTTTGTCGCCAGCTTTAAAGTAGCGAAAAATTCAGCTAAACAGTCTTTACAAGACTTTCAACCTTTCCGTCAGACGCACAGCAGTCGTAGTGAACAGCCATATAACAGCCTCCTTGATCACTTGCCACGAATTTCTCACCAGCACGTTCAGTTACTGTAATATTCGGTCTCTCTGTACAAATGAATAAATATTCCTTCAAGTGCAAAGGGTAAAGTAAACTTTTTATGTTGTTCAGTTAAGCTCTTTTTCAAATAAAAAATTTTTTGGACGTTTTGTTGCAGGCAAATTCTGAAATGAAATGAATAGCGTTTCACTTTCATTTAGGTCTTCAGCCAATGAAAATAAGGCCTCTTGATGTAAGGAGGACATGCTTTAGAAAAAAAGTTGTTCACAAACGAGTAGTTACGCTTTAGTTTAGTTGCACTCGTCTCCTGGCCCAAAATTAAATATTTTAATAAAAATATTTTCACGAGCGACAGTGTTTTTATGTCCGTTAAGACATAAAGCTGGGCTTCACAAATTGCTCATTTTTAATAGCAGAGGATATAAAATAGCTATCCTAGTAAAAACATAGTGCTATTTTTCTTGCTGCAGTAATGCCATTGTTTTTGCAGTGTGCAATGTGTAAGTTAAAGTATTTTGCTTTTAGTCAGTATTCTAACCATTGATAGATGACTTGCTACAATTTTACAAAAGCGCTATATTTTCTGCCTAAGGCACTCCATGGACTGATACAAGTCCATTATATTATACATTATGCACCTTCTAGACAGGCGAAATGTATGAGCGATGAAATATCTGAGATGATTTGATTTAAATTTTAAGACAAACCTGAAGGTGTGAGGCTCACTACCAGTGCTGCCCAAAATACCGTCGCTGAAGGAGATACTGTTTCATTCAAGTGCATAGTTACGGCTGCTGTGCCACAAGTGTCAATTTACAAATTCTATTTCAATGGCAGCCTCCTAAGCGAGAACAGCAATAGTGAGTATACTGTCAATAACGTCAATCGATCTCAGCACTATGGCGAGTACAAATGTATTCCACATAATGACGTTGGAGATGGAGCAAAAGCCACTGTGAGACTTAAAATAAAGGGTGAGTAGAAACATCTTTGAGCCTTTTTAAGTACTTTGGAATTATAATTTAAAACGGGAAAAATGTTTTATACCAGTTTACATTGCGTCAATAAAACTTCCCTCTGTGAATCATTACAACCCCGAACAGGAAGGAATAGAGACCCTGGTGATGAGGTTGACGTGTTGTGCGTGGCGATCAACACATGTGCTAGTTAGCAGTATTCTCAAGCTGATGAAGACTTTTGTTGATGTTCCTGATGTTTTGAACAAATTTTCAAAGATAGGGAAAGTTTTCTTTTGATGCAGTGTATGATGTCAGTATCAGTTGAACTGATATGTTATGGAAATGAATTAAAATATTGGTTTGCGAAAATGAACCAAAATTTAAAAAAACCACAATAAGCAACCTCTAGTTAAAGTATCACCAGTCAATTATATGCTGCCTTCAATCCTAATAAGCTTGGGAAACTGTAAGTGGTGTTTGACTGCACGGTCCAATACAAAGGGAAATCGTGGTCCAGACTTGACTAACAGCCTGCTTGGTGTCCTCTTAAGATTTTGTCAGGAACTAGTATCTCTCTCGTCAGACATTGAAGCCATGTTCCACCCAGTAATGTTTGATCCACATGATGTTGATACCTTAAAGTTCCCTTGGTGGCCTGACGATGACTTATCTAAAGAGCCTGTTGAGTACACTTTTTTGGTAGCACTTCTTCACAAAGTCGGGACAATTTTGGTCCACAAGAAAGACGGCTCAAGACAATGCAGGAGACTTTGACAATGAAGTGATCGAGATAGTATTGAAGAAATTTTATGGGGATGACTGTTCGAAAGCGGTGCAGTAAATTGAGAGATTTGTGTGTCCTATTGTCAAGAGGTGGATTTCGATTGACTAAGTGATTGTGTGACAGGAGGCAAGTCCTCAAAACCATTCCAACCTCAGACAGAGCTTCGTCAATTTTGGATTTGGATTTGGATTTAAATTCTGGTGTACTTCGTATCGAAATAACCCCTTGCTGTTCAGTGTAACATGGAAAGCAACATGTTTACCTTCAAGATGATACCAAAAGATGTCCTTCACACGAAGAGTATTCTATCAGTGACTAGCTCTATTTACTATCCAATTGACATAGTATCACCAATCACCTTACTAGCTACAAAGCGCCTTCAAGATCTCTGCAAACAAGGACTCACCTCGGATGAAGAGGAAATGGGAAAGAAATTTCAGTTTTGGAGATCATGGCTATCTAATCTACCTATGCTTTCAAGTGTTTCCTTACCAATAGGTTTGAAAAGCGATCGACTATGGCCGGGTAGAAAATGCAGAGCTTCACCACTTTGCAGATGCCCCTCAGATTGCTTATGGGACTGTGTCATATGCAATACTCGTCAATGAAAATGGCCGTACCCACTGCAGTTTCCTCGCCGGAAAATCTCGTGTAGCTCACGTGAAACAGATGGTTATACCCAGATTGGAATTTTCAGCCGCTGTTTTAGCTGTCAGAATGAATAATACGTTAGAAGAATTTCAGTCAAAAGTTGACAAGACAGTTATTTGGTCAGACTCCACAGCTGTCCTCCAATATATCAAGAGCAAAGAGACAAACGATTCTACATGTTTGTGGCCAATTACCTGGCAGTGATACATGATGGCTCAGAACCTTCCCAGTAGAACTATGTGCCCACAAGTATCAACCCAGCTGACGATGCCAGCCGAGGACTATCGGTAAAGGAGTTAGTAGAGAAGGAAGTTTGGTTCAGAGGCCCTAAGTTTTTGTGAGAAAGTGAGACATCGTAGCCCACCCATCCAGTCTCCTCAGTCAGTATTTCTGAGTAAGACCCAGCAGTCAGAGGTCAAACTCGAACAGACCATATTACTATCATGGAGGATAAACGACCACTGGACCTAATGGTTCTGCAATATTCGTCATGGTTTGAGCTTAAGAAGAGAGTTGCTTGGCGTCTAAGATTTAAGGAAAATTCTTTAAGAGCAAGAGGTGCTTAGAAGAGGACCCTGTTGATCCATTACCTTATGGAAGGCTGTCGATAGACGAATTACGATATGCAGAGGCTCTTTGAAGAGTACTCAGTTACTGTTTGATATGCCAAGACAAAATGCTGCAATTGATGTTAGATTTACCTGGCAACATGCTTGTTCCAGATAAACCCCGTTTTCTAACGTTGGCATAGATTTCTTTGGCCACTTTACGTGAGGCAAGGCAGAAGCACAGTTAAAAGTTATGGTGTCTTTTCTCTTAACTATCCGAGGAATCCACATTGAAGTGACCGAGTCTCTCGACACAGATTCGTTTATGTGCGCTCTTTGCAGATTCATCATCAGAAGAGAGAAGCCAAAGATGATAAAAGGTAACAATGGTATGAACTTAAGTAGCGGAGAGAGAGAAATCCGTGAAGCCCTAAACGACTGGAATCAGCAGAAGATAGAAGTTATCCTACACTAGAAGAACATCAAGTGGAAGTTTAATTTCGCTGGAGCATCACACATGGGAGGAGTCTGGGAACGCACGATTCGTTCAGTGAGAAAGATCTTAAGAGTTCATTTTATGCAACAATTGGTTCTGGAGAGGCACTGCCAACGTTGATGGCAGAAGTTGAGGGAATTCTCAATGGTTGACCATTGACTCTCAACAGTGACATGCAGTCCTATCGATTCAGAATCTTTGACTGCTAACCATTTGTTACTTCAATCGCATTTAAATTTGCCACCAGGAGACTTCGTTCGGAATGATTTGTACTGCCAACGTCGCTGGAAGCAGGTTCAATACCTTCCTGACGTATTTTGGAGGAGATAGTTGTCGGAATATCTACCAAATTTGCAATAACGGCAGAAATGGATCAGACTACGTCATAGTTTTGCTATTGGTGACCTGATTTTAATTCCTGATGAAAGAGTTCACCACAGTCAGTGGCCTTTGGGTCGCGTTCTCGCAGTTCACCCAGGAAGAGATGGATTTATCTGATCTGTCAAGGTTGCGACAAAGTCCTCTACATTCACAAGGCCAGTCTCAAAGCTTTGTTTCCTCAAACATGAGATCTAACTCGCGACGAAGGACTCTAGTTAATCTATCTGACTATCGTGTTGTTTCTTGAAAGTGAAAAAAGCCTTTTAATTTGTGCACCAGCTGTGCATGAACTAGTGGACTAACTTAAGGGACTCTTATGTTATTTATTATTTGAATTCTAGTCGCCCAATACTTAAAGCAAACTTGAGGGGCTGGAATGTAACAACTAGAATTTGGATTTCTGTCGATTGTCAAGTAACTGCGAAAATATTTTGTATCGTTTTTCTCTCAATTGAACTACTATTGTGATGTTCTGTTTCGATTTAATTGAGCCCGCGTTTTTGTAGGGGGTTGTGTAAGAATTACACAATGCTGGTGGCACTTTATTTCTCGCCAGTAAAAGCTTTGTTTCGTTACATACTTCTCATTACTAGTTGATTTCAAATAAGTCGGTCGTCTCGTTAGTTTTTGCTAGCGCCGTGTTACTTTTGTTTAAGAGTTTTACTACCAGCCCTGGTGATGCCACAAATTGTAAGTTAATTTCTTTTTCATGTAGCTCTGTCGTTAGTCTTGTTGTTATATTTGTATTTAGATATTTGTATTTATTATTTATTTTCAGTCATATCACAAGTACACAACTACACACCTACACATCTTTACATCTACATCGTCCATCGGGCGAACAGATAAGCTCTGCATTCATTTTGTGGCGAACCTGGCGCTACAAAACCTTTCCCATTTTACTTGGAAAAGCACTTTTTTCGATATTAGAAGAAACCATTCGGCTTCATCTTAAAATTAAACAGATTTAACTATTAATATATATAATATTAACATATTAACACTTGACACTTTGTCACTTGACTTTTATTTCAAACTTAGCCCTCTCTGTAGTTCTTTGCCATTTTTGCAGCTTTTTAGTGATAGCGTTGACAATAATAATAATTACAATCATGAGGAAAGTTATAAAAATATCAATGATAATAATGTTGGTTACAATGATATTAATAATAATAACAGTTTTAGGAAGTGTAGTCTATCATACCCAGAACCTCCATGAAAAACTATATTTCAGCTAACGTATTATTACTATCAAGTGGTTTGAGGTTGGTATGATGATTAATTAAATTTAAAATTTCATGTCGATCATTTGAGTCATATTTTGTTTTTCCCCAGTTCAAATAATTTCAAGTACAGTTGCTACTTCATCCCAAACAACTCCTGCAGGTAATTAACGTTTTTTTATAGGCGTTTCTTTAACCTCCGCGTAAAACTATGTCATCATAATAGCATGTTCTTTGCTGTTACGAAATGAATTTGAGTAAAAGACATAGAGTGAATTAAGTCACTAAAAGTCTGGAACTTAGCAAAGGACTGTACACTCTCAAACAGTCACAACACAGACTGCTAAATCTATATCAAAATTGGAAAATTTGTTTGCAAAGTTGTTACTATTCCGTAATAACCTTTCACCTAACACAAACTTATACGATTATGTGAATCTCGTCAGGTGTCATGCAGCGACTCAAAAGATCTTTATGAGTAAAAGGCTATACCTTCTACAATTGAAGGATTAAGAATAAGCATAATTATAGATGTATAAAAGTATTCTTTTTATTTCTCTAAAGACTCATTCTAGGTGTGGGTTAATGAATATTTTGAGGCATATTACGCTGGCCATCCTCAAACACAAGTAACTTAATTCATGTGGCTCCGCAAAACTGTTTTTCAAGTGGAGTGGGGGGGGGGGGGTGAACCACAGTATTCGTTCAAAAAAATATAATTCAATCCCTCTGAGTGCTTACTTACACATGTTACAAGTTTCTGTATCAAATATTAAAAAACATTGTGATCAAGGCTAATCGTAACATGTTTATGCTATTGCGTGCACTAAAACATAAGTTTACTCTCAAGCTTAGTGGCACTCTGTCAGAATGATCTCTGCTGGAATTATTGAACAATGTTCAAACTGAATTATTGTTAGATGGAACCACTTCTCAGCAGTTTTTGTGAATCAAGGCTCTTCATGTTTTTCGTAAATGTAAAAGGACACGGCTTTTCTTTAGCTTCAGAAAGTACAGATGTTTACCTGACAGCGACAATCCAGGGGAACTGTAGCAGACGTTCAGAAGTTGCTGCGAAATTTCCAGAAATGGTGAGATAATCAACTTGATCCTTATACCGGAGTGTATAGAATTCTGCCATAACATTTATCATTAAAAGGGAGTCTTAATAAATCTGCTCTTGAACGAAATCGCAATATTTTTGGTAAAACAAAATGACATTTTGAACGATCTTCAATTATAAACAAACAAGTATTCGAACTTACATTTTCTCTTTAAATGTCCTTCTAGGCTTGTCAAATTGCCTTTAAGTTTGGCTGCTCATCCGCCAACACCGTGATCACGAGGTAAGGTGCAGTTTGTCTCAACACTGAAACAACAAACCTTGGTTTATTACATCAAAAACGCTCTTTTGGTCAAATATCAACGTATTTTAACACTTAAAAGTCACCAAAGTACAAATAGAATGCCGAATAGAGCACCGTGCTGTAAAGAGCAACAAATATTAGGAAAAGGTAATGCAATAATATTTCCAAAGGTGACAAATGTTTGAATAGGTGAAGAGTGTAAAAGCGGATGAAGAAACCACTTGCAAACCTAAATGAACTCTTCCGACGATTTCTTTTTGTTTAATACCGACTGTATAATCAGTCATAACTTATGAGTCTTACTCTTTTCGGCACGGTGTTCGATTCGGAATTTTACAACCTTCCCCCCCTACCTAGGTGTGGCAGTGTTGTTCTCGACTTCATGATGAGGTTCAATCGAAGTGTAGTCGTCAGCGATGTTTTGACTGTCCTGTTGGATGCTGCAAGGCAAGAGAAATTCGAAGGTTTCAAAGTCGATCCAGAATCAATTAAACAAGTTTTTATAACCACAGACGGCTCGGAAAGCACAACAAAAAGTATGTTTTACAAAGAAATATAATTGTTAAATGTTTACACGTATTCGTCCGAAGATGGAAATTTTTAATTGTATTCCGTATCTGTTTAATTAAACAAGTCAATTCTGTGAGTCATTTATTTCCAAGTTTTGTTTTCGTCTCTTTTGTTGTTTCTATTAAATTAAACAAAATCTTACTTTTAAAAATTACTATAGAGAGAGTAGCACCTTGCTTTTCCTTAGTACCTAGCCAATTCGAGTTAACGGTAGTTAGAGCAGTGTACTGACCACGATCACTGTAAATGTTGTTTGAATGTTACCTGATCAAGCTTTGTAAAATGAATCATTTTAGGTCCTGAGGAATGTAACTGCCCATCTAACAACGTCTCGTTAGCCATAAATGGGGTTCTTGCCTTCATAATCGTTCTTCTAATTATTTACATAATCTGGCTACATAAGAAAGGTAGGTAAAAAATTCATAATCTATGATAGAGGGTTTGGCTGCAAGATTCATTATTAAGCAAAAGCAAATCTTGACCCACATTCACATCATTTGCCTTTTTTTCCTTTCGTTCTTTTCCAGGCGCTGTAGGGAAGCAGAGGTAAGAATTTGCTGCCACTTGGATTGTGTCGATGTAATGTAACAGATATGGTATCATCTTATAACAAACTTCCATTTAAAACTGATGAGATTCTCAGCTCGTCATAAATATTTGTATGCTTTCTCAATTGTAGGACTTATGAAGATGAAAGAGGTGTTTCCTACGTAAGTTACAGCTAAGACATTGAGGTCATGTTAGTGTGGCCTGTAATTATGTAATCTCACTTTACCTCTACTCTCTAGAAGGAAATAAACGCTTGTAACAAATAGGAAGGAAAAAAGGTGTAGTTCTACCAAAAAGGCATAATGCATTAATAACAGGTACAATAGAATATAGGAAGAAGTTTGACTCGATAAGGTCTTTGTCCTGGGATCATGTCCTTTACCAAGCTGCTCCATCGATTTTCCTTCGGTTGTCCCTGGTTCAACTGCGTGGTTTCACTTCATAGATCGCTAACTGGTCTGCACCCGGTTGATATTTGTTTTGTAAATAATTTTTTTTTTCACGCTGTTTTGGCCGTCTGTTTATCTTGATGCCTTATTTTCAAAGCGTTCGTCCAGGAGCTCAGTACAGCAAGAGTTTTTTTTTCGTGTGTGCATTTGTCAAACAATTGCACTACCAATCGACGATCTTCATGTTGCAGTTTGTAGCTGCAACGAATATGCTATGAACCTCGATCACTGCATTGGACATGATAGTTTCAATGGCAGAGAACAAAGTGTTAGTAATAATAAATATTAGTAATATTTAAGGACAAGAGATTATAAAATACTAATAATCTTTTGTTATGAAATAATAGAAACGCTTCTCTGATGAAAACGGGTAAACTGATTTTTATAAAAATGTAGGAAATTTTATTGGGATTAATAACAGATTTCTATATGAATACCTTAACGGTATGTTGGTTTAATAGAATGAAACAGGATTAGAAGATAGCGACCCAAGTCTACCCGATTCAGCAAAACTCACCCAGCCTCCTGCGGAATACATGGATCTCATAGAAGTCAACAAACATGATAGAAAAGCACAAAGTACCGCTTCAGGTGCTGATTACGTGCCTCTTCATCCGTTATCACGCTGCTGGGAAGTTTCAAGACACCACGTGACCATAGAAAAAGTTATTGGTAAAGGTGCTTTTGGTCAGGTTGCCAAGGGAACAGCAGTAGGACTTCGAGGGAGTCCTGAAGCGATCACAGTGGCTATTAAGATGCTTAAAAGTGAGTTCTTGAACTGTAAATTGAATGACAGTCTTGGCCTACAGTCATATACTATTACCGGGTTATCGTAACCTTTTTAGCTTTTTGTGATTGGATAACTTATGTCGCTATTTCGACATTTTGCATATTATTCTCGTAAACCAAATTTTACTCCTTGTTTTAACGCTCCAGAAAACGCTACTGAATCGGACAAGAGAGATTTGATGAAAGAACTTGACACAATGAAGCAGCTGAAACCACATCCTTACGTCATTAAACTTCTGGGATGCGTTACAGAATCTGGTAAGCTTTGATTATGAGGTCTAATTTTGCTGTACACATTTTGCATCTGATTTACTCTGTAGCGCTTTCGCGTCATTGATAATTTGCCTCAGTTGAAGATTCATTGCTTCACAATTGAGCACAACAAACAACCATCGCATATGGTAATTTTATCCTTTTTTAGCTAACAGCGACGCTCTTGGATTTGCTGATAGACGAAGACCAAATATTTGCCATTGAACAAGCCATTCTGTTGTAATAAGCAGAATCGCTTTTTCTGAGGGAATATTTGGTCTTTACCTTCTTATGAGACCGTTACAAAGTTTTCCAGCTTTTCATCGTAAAACTGCATCTTGTTTTCGTGCGATTTCTTCAAAAGTATGACTGCTATTTATTTTACTTATTGCTAATTTTTTAGGAAGAGAAATATCTAAATGAAACTGTTTAATTTCTTCAGAAGAGCTGCTGGTTTTGATTGAATATGTGCCTTTTGGGGATCTGCTGGGTTACCTGAGAAAGAGCCGTGGATTAAAAGACACTTACTTCCAAGACCCGGATATCAAACCACAAACAAATCTGACGTCACAGCAGCTGGTGAAGTTTGCTTGGCAAATTGCTGATGGAATGAGTTATTTGTCCTCAAAATCTGTAAGTTAATTAAAAAGGCATCAAAGAAACACAATTCTAAAGCCTTCTTGTAAGGTGTATCGTCATGTTAAGCTATGTCTTGCATAGAAAAAATAAGTCTTCACAAGATCACGCCCGGGATATGCAAACGTATTCTTACCGTCTTGTTGAGGCTATTTCTTTAGGGCCAGGAACCCTACCAGTTTTGACGTCATCACCTAAGTTATATTTCAGTGTGCGAATGGCGATATTTGTGCATCGCTGCAAGTGTACCTCATCGAAATGAAATATCTGGGTTTTTCTAGTGTACGCAAAGGCAGATACGTGAATGAATAGGATCTTTTATTCAGCCTAAACTAAGTGTACAACGAATATCCATTTTAGTGACAAGAAAGAAAAGGAATCAAACTTGAAATTAAAAAATTCGTCTCTGGTTGCTAAACTGCTACATTACGGAACCCTATTTCGAATAAAATCTTAAGATAAGCTTTCTATGAAATAATTATGTATTGCAGAAATAAAGTGGTTTGCTTCTCTTTGGAATATGGAACAGCAATTATAGTAATTTTAATTTTCTGCCATCTGGAATAAAGAGAAATAGATACACCATATTATGTCGCTGGATATTTCTATTTTCCCATCTGAACCATTTCATTTCAGTTCTTTTTCTTCTGGAATCGATAATTTTTGCTCTCGTATCAATGCTTTCATAGATCATTCACCGAGACCTTGCGGCCCGTAATGTGTTGGTTGGACAAAAGGAAACGTGTAAAGTGACAGACTTCGGAATGGCCAGAGATGTGCAGCAGGAAAATATTTATGAACGAAAGACTAAGGTAATCAAGAAAGAGGGGAGGTGGGGACGGTACTACATATCGTTCATTTTCGTGATCTTTCACACCATAGTTCTGTTAAAGCTGATATACTCCCGATTTCGATCACAAAATCCTTGGATGGGACCTTAATGAAAATATTAGCCATGCGTATACGAGTGTAGTTTTAAATATCACTGTCTTTGACCGGTCGCTTCCTATAATTTTTTTGCTGTTTCAAAAAGTGATGTTTGAAATCTTTAGGGCCGTCTTCCCGTGAAGTGGACAGCTTATGAGGCCTTGATGTATAGTAAATATACCACGAAAAGTGATGTGTAAGTATACCCGATTATTACCCGTAGCAATTTTCCAACAAGTTTTACCAATAGAATAAGAGAGAGGGTAAGTTTTGGGCTCGGTAATGAAATAGAGAAAGATGTTCTTCATCCTCTCACGAGCGTTGGACAATGAAAAAATTCGTGACTCTTCATGAGGAATCGAACCTCAGACCATCGGATTCCGCGTTCCGATGCTCATACCACTGAGCCTCAAGGACTCTACGGTGAGCTAGGTCTATTAATAAGTTCATATGACACGCGTCCTGCATACTGCAAGGATCAGCAATGTCGATAGAGTCATGTTTGTACATAAAAATAAGAGAGAGAATCGGAGCGCGGAATCCGAAGGTCTGAGGTTCAATTCCTCGTGGGGACTCAAAATTTTTTCTTTGTCCCACACTCGTGACCAGACGAAAAACATCTTTCTGTTAGTGTTATCAATTTTAATAAGGACATGAATTCTATGCTTTGTCAAAGAATTCATATATTTTAGTTGTCGTATATAATGTTAAAGTCTTCAGTCACCCAATATATATTTGTTTGATTTGTCTTTCTGCAGATGGAGTTATGGAGTTTTGCTGTACGAGATTTTTACCATAGGTAACGTCGAATGTAAATTTATAAGGCCCTGTTGATGTTTTTTGCTATATACTATGTTTAATTAAGCAATGTAACGTGTTCAGTTAGACAAACGTAATGAGCTTCAAACTACATCAAATGACACGGGTGATGTTTCAGTGAAGGTCATTTTTTCGTCACATTTATATTTCGATGGTCTTATGGTTCTTCCAGGTGGTTCACCTTACCCACGAATGGATGGAAGAAAAATTGCAAACTTACTTCAGGATGGATACAGGATGCCTAAACCACAACACGTTGATGAGGAATTGTAAGAGCTTTTTCAATTCGTTCTCTCTCACCCTACAAGGAAACGTTCTTTAAATCTCTAACAGATCATTTGAACAATACTAGGTATCAGATTATGATGAAATGCTGGAAGAATGACCCCGATGCAAGACCAACCTTTACTGAATTGAAAAATCAGCTTAAGGACATGGAAACCCTACACAAGGTGAGAATTTTGATCAACATGAAAGTTCCTTTCACGTTAGACCGATTGACTTAGGTACAGCTAATAAGGGTTTTAACCTTAATAGCGTTTAGCTTATATAGCGTGATTTTTACGAAGTTTGGATTGCATCTTCTTGTTATGTCACTGAAGCTAGCACTCCACGAAAAACGGGGAAGAAGCAAACGAGAATGTCCTTACGACAATTGACTCATTATGGTTATTTAAAAGATCGTAGGATTATTGCAAAACTGCATTGAGACGCATAAAGAGTAGCAGACGACACCATAAAATACTTTCTTGAATTTGTTTTGGTGTGAAAAGCTGACCACTTCTGAGGATAAATGCTTATAACGTAAGAGGAACACTTTTTTAATGATGCTGAGTATTATATTGTTCTTTTCTGCAGAAGCTGATCAACATGACAATGTACGACAAGCAGTTGTATGCAAACGTCGAGGATTTAATAGTGTAGTTAGATAGATTTCCGCGGTATATGACTGGCTAACAATTTGAATCATCTTTTCCTCAAACGCTTATTTGGCAGAAAAAGCAATTTTGTGTAAAGCAATTAGGCTGGAACGTTAGAACTCAATTGATTTTATATTCTTAAACGCTGTAACGCTTTTATCAGTTTACCGATAAAGTATACTCTCATTTTCTCTTTAACATGTTTAGCACTTACACGCATGCTCGACACAAGCGTTGGAGTTCAGTTTATTTTCTGGCTCAATTCCGAAAGGCAGGACAGCGCGGAAAAAAATCCAATTAACTAGACTGATGAGATCTCGCTCAGAGTGCCATAGTTGTCTACAGTTTTAGTAAATTTCTAAAATGTTGTTTTGCGGCAAAACCGGTTTGTTTTTAGGAGAGCTATCCGGCGCATAAACTGCTTTCCATAAGACCGCATTTACCTGCGATACCAACTCGAAATACTTTTACACTGAAAGTATTATTAATTAAGAATTAACGTTATCCTAATAAAAATTATACTTGGCACATTACTCGTGCAATCGTCTTAGCTTTGAAAAATGAATTGCTGAAAATTTTATATACAATTTTGAAGAGTCTTGCTAAGAGGAAAATGACATTTCTGTGGGAAGCGAAATGTAAAAAAATTGTGAAATACAAGGTGTAGTAAGACCAAAAGAAACTAAATTTTAAGATCTGAAGTTTTTGGTGGAGCAGAAATGGTGTTTGCAATGTGCACGCTAGCTTTCCATTTATTCTCGTCCAAGTTTCAATGTAGAACGAAAGACTGGCAACATGACCACAAGTCTCGGAAAGTCCTGCTTTACAGCCTAAGCAGTGTGCTGATATTACAGTACCTTCTTTACTTGTAATAATCCAAACTGGAAGAGGAGGCTCATTCATGCGCTGCGAATGTCGCACCTTCGCGATCACCACAAACTTATCGCAGATGACTTTGCCTTGAACACTAGTGATAAAACCCGAAATCATTAGGTTGTAAGCTTCCATACTCTTGAAGGCTTTGAATTGTTCCTTTGTATAGAAGCTGGTATCCATTACCAAGTAACAAAGGAAATCTGTGGCCTCTATCGGCGGTAGACATTCTGGATCCAAGTTGGCACCGATTAGCGTAGCTGGATCGACCTTACCACTAATATTTTCTCCAAATATCGAGATTTCAAGTTATTTTCTAGATTCTCTGCGTAATCACTTAAATTAGGAGCATCGTGCTCTTTCGTTAATTGTTCTGCGTGACTTTTATCTTCTGTATTTTCAATAAAATCACGCGACATTTATGTTCTACGCTTCAAAACACACGCCTCGCTGTTATTTTACATATGCTAATTAGCTCGCGTGACATCAACATGGCGGACGATAACATTTGATAGGTGTTTGACGTCACATGAAAACCAAGAATAGGGGAAGTGTACTACGCCATTATTTTTACACTTTTGTTACCGAAGCAATTCCTCTCACATTCCTTTGACATGCGATATCAAGGAAACATAATAAAACAAGTTTGCTGGGATACTAAGGATTTGGTCGAGATTATACTGAAATACCTGTGATGAAAGGTGATGGAAACCAGATTTATATAGGTTTATTCAGAGAATATAGTGAACTAAAATAAGGATACGTAAGAAAAGAGATTTTTATATGGATTCTGCGGATTCTGTGGATTCTGTGGATTCTTGCCCTTAAAAATTTTGAAAATATGAGAAGACGCAGCGCATCACTCGTAGTTTTTTAAGAAAAACGCTATCTGACGCTAATACGCTAAAATATACTGAAAAAAACAACAACAAAGGGTTATGTTAGTATTATAGAAGGGGAAACATTATCTTCCTTTACCAGAGGAAAGGTGCTGAATAGAGAGATCATCAAGTGAAATCTGCCGTGCGTGTCTTGTTACACTCTTAAGATGCGTGACCTGAATCGAGAGATGATAAGAAGTGAATCGTGCGATGTCGTTTAGAAGCAACTTTAAAAAAAGCTCGCCTGCAGCTTTAGGAGAGAAAAGGTTGCTTATTGTTTATGTGAACCAGAAAAGGATCTTGTTATAATTGTTTTTGAAAAAAAGTTTCTTCCTGAGGCCGAAAAGCGTGTTGCAAAATTAGTTTTTATTGCGTGACTGTGTTACTCGGTTTCAGGTGTTATGTTACTCTTATGGGTAGTGTCATCTGCGTATATTATGAGCAACTCCCTCATCTGAGTCTGTTAGAGTACCTACCATTTGCGACTCCCTTCGTTCTCTCGTCGAAAGATTAGGAAACAGGGAAAATAATTGGTTGAAACTCACATCACTGTCCGTGTGAAGAGCTGAACCGAAGAAAGCGCAGGTACGGTCAGAATAGTAAAGTTATTCACACTGTAACTTTAAGTTGAACTTCATCAATCCATTGTTGACTCAAGGTATTTCACTCACTTAAATGCGAATAATTATGAAACTTTTAACACGAGCCTTTAGAGATAAGCGTATTTTTAGCATATATTTGATACATCAGCTACTTTTTTCTCTTTTCAGGACGATTCCTTAGCCTCTTCACGCGCCCTGGATGTGATTATTTCGTTTGAAGCACCGTTCTCGAAAAGGAGATGTGAAGGGTAAGTCGATCCATGAGTTATGAATTGATGCGCCTTAAAAAGGTCACTTTATTTGAATTTTATAGTTTAGCAAGGGTCTGTTTTGTAGTCTTACCAACTGTCTTACTTCCAGCAGTCGTTCCTGATCTAGATAAGAGACAGGGAAATGCTTTAAACGTAATGCGCATCAGTGAAAGCGGAAGTTGTTTTTTTTGTACGACCATTGTAGAGCCTTAGAAAGAGAAAAAGTAGCATTTGATCTCTTTGATTTGACCGGACGAATAACAGATGCTTCCTTTGAAAATGTGTACGTGCATATGCAGAAAAAATATCCTCTTGGCTAACGTTAAATTTGGCCGTTCGTGTCTCGACTGTTGTCGACTGATGAGCGAACAGGAACAGGATTCGCTCTCAGTTTGTGACCACTTTCAAATTTATTGATTTGTTCTGAATGAACTTTCGAAGTTCAATCACGAAAAATGTGGACAAGAAATTTAAGAGACATTCAAGTTTTGATCTTGGACACAACTAGATTGAAAGTTTTCTTATTCAACCTTTCGCAAAGTTTTTTGTTTTGATATTATTGCACCAGTAAACGTTTAACCTTGGCTCCAGCTAAGGAACTCGATTGTTTGAAACATGTACAGTGGAAACATAATTACTTTCTTCTAAAGGAGTCCTATCATTTGAATCATCTTGATGTTAATTAGATGTCTTTGAATCATTTCGCAACAAGAAAGGTTTTGAAAACTTTTTAAGTCAGTCAGCCGTGAATGGCTTTGTTTTTACTTAGCTGACTTTCTCTACTAATCCTTAATAAAATCAGGAAGTTTTTGCCTATGTGCTGATTGTATGCTTCGAAAAATCTTTGTTTTACTCTGACAGTGGCGACCACATTTTCTTAACGGTTGTCCTGTGATTTACATTAGCGACAGCTCTATGCTTAATTAGTAATTAGCTTTGAGAAGGTTATGCAAACGAAACTGAAAGTAAAACTTTGCGTTTCTCAATCTCCGACGCAATCTTTCTATATTGCAAAAGAGACTTGCTTTTCAAGCAAAAGTGTTCTTCCCTAACTCTTAACTTATCGTAGATTCCGTAGTCTTCGCCACTTACCTTGAATGTTTTGCTATTGGGTTCATAACAAACTACGCATTGTTTTGTCGGCGATCAGCCGAATTATATTTAAAATGCACCGTCACTTAGTTCGGGGGGTGAGGAGGTGGGGAAGAATTGACGAGGTCTGGAACCTGGGGACGATGTTCTCACAACTACAGGCATGCTATTCAGCGGTATCTTCAGACATCTTACGACCTTCGTCGTTGTTCTTGATGTTTTGCCCAAATTTTCGAGGATAGGGAATGTTTTCTTCTTCAGATGAAGTGCATGATGTCAATATCAGTTGAAATTATATTCTATTGAGCGTGACCTATAATTTCGGTTTGGGAAAATGAGCCAAAATTGTAAGAAACGACAGTAAACCTCTTTGCGTTATGACATTACCTGTGGATTGTATACACGTGCAGTGGGCACATCGAGTCAGTAAAACAATACGCCAGAATCGTATGGGCTTCTCTTATATCTTCTCATGAAGTTGCCAGGTATGACTGTTTACCCCACCGTTTTTCCCCAACGTTTCAACATCCTCTCTTTAGGGTAGAAAATTTTTAAAAAAGTAATTTTCAACTCGCGTTTGAACCTGTGTAATTTGTTAAAACTTTTTCGCTTTTGGCTACTCTTGTTTCATGTTTCATGATTGTCCTTTGGCTGAAAATACACGACGTCTTTTCGAGATTTATTCTGTTATTTAATTCGATAACCTCTGCTGTAACTGCATGTAATGTGGTTGTCTTTAAGAAAACTTGAGCTAATACCTGGATTTCATTTTTACATCACAGAAATCAATTCCAAACATCAATCAAGTTTTCTCTTTAGTTTAAAAGTTGTGTTGATGTTGTTATTGGATATATTACATAGGTTGAAAAGTTTTAGTTAGTATTTTCTCATGTTTGCAAATAATTGAATTTACTGGGAGGTGGAGTTGTTGCAACATTTTAAAATGAAACGCAACTACACATTTTATTGATATGTAAAAAGTTTTCATCTGTCTATCTACTGGCAAGTTTTTGTATCCTATTTCAACCCAACCATTTTCCACAAAATATAAACACTATTACAAAATAATTAGTCAAAGAAATGGAAAGCTTGTGGCATATACACCATGTTTGAAATGCCATGTTCATAGTAAGCTAACAGGATTGAGGAGGATGTATGTGGGAATAAGCTCTCTTGTCTGTATCAATAATTTGCTTATCACTCCTGTTGGCAATTTTTTTAATGAGGTTGGGCTATCAGGGCAGAAGAACTGAGGATTTATGTAGGCAGTGACTTTTTTCAAACCTGGAAACTATCATTTTGAAAGCCATACTTGTGCCCAGTAACTCATTCTTATTCTGATAAACTAGTTTCAAGAAAGATGCAATATTTTATAACAAAAATTTGATGCATAGGTTGTGTAAAAAACTTTAATTTGACTACACTTTTATAGCTAATACCAGTCCCTTCATGTGGTAAAATGTTAGGAGAATTAGAGAAAAAATAATGTGCCATACATCTACAAGATTTTATGTAATTACATGAATATTAACTAATACTAGGAGATCTAATAATATTTAAAAAAATGATAAAATTTTGGTTGAAAAATTAGAATTCAGCACAGGCTGGATAAACAAAATTCTTAGAAAAAGAAATGTGTACTAATAAAAAAGCTAAGCAAACTTTTTTTTTACAACACTTGCCTGTACCTATACAGCATGTAGTAAAGTCTTTGAAGTAGTCATAATCCCAGTTTCATATGCTGAAAACACATGCACATGCAGATTTCCTGTAAACCTATAGTTTAAGCCTGTGATGACTTCAAAAGTTTGTTGCACACCTCAAAAGGAGAACAAATAAATTTCATGTTTCTTTAGTATAGTAATAGTATAGATTATAAGTGAGGTAAAATTGAGTCACACATTCAAGATGTACAATGAAAGGTTCAAGAAATTTTCACAACTAATTTTTAAGGTTAGCCTACCTAGAACAATCACCTTCATGTAAAAATTAGACCGGGTTTGTACTGATGATGCCCAACAGAACTATTTGTGGTAAGAAGGCAGGCATTCCTTTTTTCATTTAAAGAAATAATGAGGTTATCATCTCTCCACAAGCTCAGTGGAAAGTGGGAGGGGATGAGATTGATAGTGACTATGCTATTTGAATAAATATCCAGAGCCAGGATAAAAAGTCAGACATGGTCTGCAAAACTCCCTTATTTTAATTTTTTAACCTATGAAGCTAAAGCTTTATATTCTTGCTTTGTGCATTATGTGGACACTAATTACCAGTAATTTAACTTTCATGCATCAAAATACAAAAAAATATTCTCTTCATCCATGTGCCTTAAACATTACAGGAGAGGAGGCAGGTCAAATTAAAAACATGAATTAAAATAGGAAAGTATCCATTAATTTCAGTCCTAATTAACGGAGGAATCCTTGTTTTTCCAGATTCCCACCCTTTTAAACACACATATCTTGTGACCAATTCCTGATTTCAATGTTTAGTTTGGGTAGGACTATTGTTAAGAAACACCATGCATTTATCAAGGCTTTAGCTGGTGTATTTAACACAATCTAAATGGTAATATTACATGTTACAGTATGGTAACTTACACAACAAAATTATATAATCACACAATTCCAAACAAAGGAAGTCAGGTTGTTGACTAACCTGCTTCAACTTTTGAGGCCTTAATGTACAGAGAGTAAATATGGTAAACAGTTACAATTAATACAAAGTTGAAGGTTTGAAAGCTAAAAGATATACATTACAATCATCAGACCCTATGCATCCTAGCAAAATAAAGGGTCAATTACCACCATAACTTCTCCCAAATGTTCATGCTTACAGGAAATCATTTATTTTTGTCACTAGGTGGTACTGTATTAACAATACTTCTACTGACACAAATGCATTTTTCTAAAGCTACCTCATAGCAAATGACTGTACAGGTCATGTGGAAGGTTCCTGCATGGGGACTAACATTTCAATTACCTCAGCAAACTGTAATCATCAGAATTGCAAGCCAAGGTGTATTTACCAAGTGCTAAAGTTTCCAAATTAGTCACCTAATTCTTACAGTGAAGTTCACTCCTTTTTGAGGCTATCTTCAGCTTGATCATCCTGTTACACAATGTGAAAACATTAATTAAATGTTACTCACATATTCAAATAATTACCTGAATAAAAAGTTATAATTTTTCAATAACTGGCTTCCTTTAATTGTATTCTAGGAATAGTAAATGGTATTGAAGAGAAAGGAAGAAAGTTCTTGAAACATTCTAAGTTAAATAAAACTTTGTTAATTATGAATATTAATTGTGATTGCAACAAAAAGATCTGTGAAGCTATAATAACAACTACTTTTCCAGGTTAACAAACCATAATGAAGCATGATATGAATAAATTTAATCTCACCCAGTTTGAATGTAGAATCCAAAATCTGATTAGCTTACTGATGAATAGGAAAAAGCTCAATGTGTTTTTCCTGCTTCCATCATTCTAAATGTCACAAATCAATCACGCCACCAATTTAATGTGATTTTTTTATTGAAGTGTACTTTTTCTTATGGACAGCTATTATTAGTATCTATCTTTTGCTGACATCTGAAAAGAATGAAGTCCACACTGGCAATTTGACAAATTGCAAGAAAACCCTACAACTGATTAACCCTTTAACTCAATGAGTGACCAAGACAGAATTTCTCCTAACAATATCAATACAATATTAATCAGATAAGTGATGAGAATAAAGAAAAATATAAATTTGGGGATGATTAGTTGATCCAATACTAAATTCTTAGAACTAACATTATAAGAATTGTATAATTAACAGTAAGGAGAATTACAAATTTGATCTGGGAGTTAAAGGGTTAAATTTTATTGGATCAAAAACATGAATGGCAATAGAGGAAATCAGCTACCATAATTCAAGTTTCCTGTCTAAAGTATTCTGATGTTTTTTTTTATCACATGGTAAAGTTTACAGTTTCCCTCATTTCACCGTCTTCTGTTCACTTGTTGGTTTGCTTTCCTAACAAGGAGGAGCATATACATGAAAATGTGTACAGCTTATAACATTTTAATCCCTGAGAGTGACTAGCATCTAATTTCTCCTTTCAATATCACCCCTGAGTCACACATTAAGGTCATGAGAATAAAGGAAATGATAATCAACTGAAGAACCTCTTGATTGTTAAACAAATTCTCCTTGCCAGCACATTAGGAAATGTATAGAGAACAGTATAGAGAATATGCTTTCTGATATTAGGATGTAAAGGGTTAAAGACATCATGTAATCAGTTATATATATGTAGAGTATTGCTTGAATATATGATTGCAATAAGTACAAGTGCTAAGTAAACATCATTTATGGTCTTCTACTCTTCCATCCTGGAGGTTGCCTTGTGTAAAAAAAAAATCCTTTTAAAGATGCCTCTACAATGGTAGGTACACACAACTGACATGTATGAGTGAAGCATGTCAAACATTAAGGTATGATTGTCAATTTTCCTTTTATTACTTGCATACAGCTTATTTCTATCAAATTTAAAAACTTACGTATCCCCACTTTCAAAGAAAAGCATTATCCATGAAAATTTAAGCATTAAAGACATAAGCTACCAGCAACAGGTTTTTCCATTGCAAGTATTTCACAACATCAGATTCTCGTCACATTTTGTGTTACATTTGAAAGCATAAGAATATTTTAATTTAAGATTTAAGCATTAAAGACATAAGTTACCAGCAACAGGTTTTTCCATTGCAAGTATTTCACAACATCAGATTCTCATCACATTTTGTGTTACATTTGAAAGCATAAGAATATTTTAATTTAAGATTTAAGCATTAAAGACATAAGCTACCAGCAACAGGTTTTTCCATTGCAAGTATTTCACAACATCAGATTCTCATCACATTTTGTGTTACATTTGAGATCATAAGAATATTTTAATCATTACAATATGATGAAATCCTCCATTTTAACCCTTTAACTCCCAGAAGAGACCAAGACAGAATTTCTCCCTACAATATCAAACAATATCAAGCAGACAAGTTATGATAATAAAGAAAAATATCAGTTAGGGGATTGTAAGATGATTCAATACTAAATCCTCCAAACTAACATCACAAGAACTGTATAACAGATAGAAAGGAAAACTACTAATAAGATCTTGGGAGATAAAGGGTTAAGTCCCACTGGTGACCGAGACAGAATTTCTCTTTTCATTATTAGTATGATAGAAAGCAGACAAGTAACAAGAATTAAGAAAAATATCAATTGGGGGATTATTGGTTGATCCAATTCCAAATTCTCCAAACTAACATCACATAAACTGTATGGCAGACAGTAAGGAGGATTACTCGTGATATTTTGGGATTAAAGAACATGTCCACGAGAGCACCAGGCGGTCGTGCTACATGCTATCTCACCGATTTCAATGAAACTTTGCCAGTTTAAAGGGGCTACCCCAAAACTCAAAAAGACAAACTGGATTCTGTTTTGGTTTTTTCCGGGGGGAGATAGACCACCCCCCGGTTTTTCTTAGTTTTCACCAGGGAAATCGCTTTAAAATAGGTAAAATGTACGAAGCTCTCACTGCGATGGTATTTAACCAATTACTCTGAGAATTTGCACACATATTTTTACATCCTTAGTTAATGTCCGCCGCAAGTATCAGTTAACTTGATTGACGGCTTGTCAATCAACAGAGGCAAACATACGACTGTGTTTTTAGACTTTTCGATTCATCCAAATATTTGACAACTTTGAGGTCAAATATCTCCCGTTGCCAGAAAGCTACAACACTAATCTGAATTAGCATTTATAACGCACTATTCATCTCTGAAAATCATCAAAAAAATCTTTGGGCACTACCGTATTTTTGTCGTGGATGCCTTAAAAATCTGCGACTGTGACAAGTTTCTCTCAACTACACCTGTCACGCAATTCTTGCTCTAGGCGGTCACTTGACCAAATAAACCTACATTTTTTAACTCTCTATGCAAGATAATTGATCAAGAAAGGTAAAAAATGTGAAAAAATTTCGAGATTTTTTGTAGGAATGGAATATTTCACGTTTAAAGAGGTGCATGTAGGCAAAAAAATCGAAGAGAAAATCGTAGCGTTTCTTTCTTCAGTCGTTTATTACTTTCAATAGTTCTATCAGACTAAGAACTGTGCTTCTATCTCGAAAATAAAATTAAAATAGTGTTGTCGGTGTCACTTACCGCCATCGAACATTTCAATGCAGAACCCGCTAAGCTAGCATCTGTTGCGTGACCCGAAAACTCTCCGTAGGAATTATTCAAGTGCGTTGTTCATGCTGTCTGCTAGTTAACAATTTCAGAATAATCTGCAGATCTCTATAATTATTTGCCTGCTTCGATCGTTAAATATCTACATATTTTTTTCAAGCATTTTTTTTACCACATATAAATCTACATCTCTCTAGAACGAGTGTTGCCAGCGTTTAATTGCGCGACTTGTAAAATTTGTTAAGAATGAGCCAGCAGTAATTTGACCAGAGGCTTCCTGCAAATTTCCCTTGATGAAATCCTAAGACATAGCCAGTTGTTTTCGTGAGCAAAGAAAATAAATATGAAAGAAAAGTGAGATGCAAATGTCTTTATTTTCTTTTTAGCTTAATAGCAGCTGTATCCTCTCCTGCAGTCTTCGTCTAAATTTTGCAGGGTCTCTCCTTATCTTCTGCCTTGTTCGGTCAGTTCCGACTTCTGAAGCTAGATCAGTGGCATCGGCCTCTTCGTCCTCATTCATATTTACAAAGGGAAACCTCGTCAATAAACCAATTTTTGTTATAGCAGATAACCGGCTGAAGTATCGAGCGATTTGCTGCTGTATCAACCGGTCAGTTTCAGACTACATTTCTGGCTGGCGTCGTCTCTTGAACTCGATATTTGGCAAGTCACATTAGAGGCGGTTGCCTTACTAGTTTCCTCCCCTGTCCAGCACACGTCTAGGAGATAATTCTTTGCTTTCTGAGAAAAGGCGACTGTTTTTTGTGTTTTCCAAAAAGCCCATCCAAAGTCCACTTAGCTAGTTAGGGACTGTTCGTCAGAATTTTACCTGAGGTCCGACCTTGAACGTAGCCATCCCCTATAGAATGGTAAGCCGGTCTTCGTCCATTTCCTCTTGATCTTATCATAGGCGGAGTTTTTTTGTAAGCTTCACCGTTTTTTTCTGTGTTTAAGTGCTTTTGGATGGCAGTCAATGACTTAGACGTCTTGATACATCCTTCCTTTTAGCAAGGATATCTCATTTTCTTGTTCTGTCTGTGACGGATTGGGTATAGCTCAAGCGATGACCCGCGTTCAGAAATCTGTGCAAGTTGCTGATAACCACCCGCTTTTACGATTAGTTTGCTAAAGGTTTCTAATGTGATGAGCCCAGTGAGACCTTGAGGTGCTCCAAACTGTGCCAGTTGGTCTGCGCTATAAACTTGTCGCAGTTCTTAAGTCAGAGTGAGCACCTCTACAGTACCTGCGTATCCTGGCAATCATATAATATAAAGTTCATTTCAGTCACAAATCACCAGTTAGGAAAACCGATGTTCAGATAAGCGCTCTTCTTTCCCTTCTTACTTATTCATTGCCGACTTTAAGATAGCATCCGGTTATAGTACGCGTTCTAGTAGGTTTACAGTCACCCTGCCACCAGGAAGACTCGCCACCAGCTTTGATTTCTTCTGCCATCTGCAGATTCACCTCTCTCTCAATTTTATATCTCCGATTTTTATGAAAAATATACTGGCATTTACGAACCCGAAAGTCTGAATCTCACACCAAGTTTTGCACGATATTTGAGGTATATCGTGAAATCGCGGCATTCTTAATCTTCAAATAAGCCAATACGCGCTAAGATAAGCTTCTCGGACGAAACGCATGTTTGGCATACATCGACGTCTCCCATATATTTTCTTTTAAGCTGTATACCCACGAATTTAGAGGTTTGAGCTGTTGCCGTCCCCGACCAGCGCAAGTAAAATAACGTTTGGTTCTACAGTTAGTTGCAAATGAACAAGACAACAGTACCATCTTGACTCCGGCAACTCGAGTGTTAGATTGAATTGAGGGCTTTTTAGACACTCGATTTCTTATATGGCATCACTATGAAGACGTAATATAGCTGATACACCTACGCTACATAGGATTAACAATGTCTGTTGCGCTGTTGCGAGAAGGAGGAAAATATTACCGGAAGTTTAAACTCTTTAAGAGTTTCAGAGACGTTTCAGAGATGTCTATCTTCGGCTGTCACAAAAAATTGACCCGCACTTAAATTTACTGGGAAAAATTGACTTACCAACTCCTTGTTGAAAACATTGTAACTCATTTGACCGATACGCCGGTTCTTTCAATTTTGCTTTTTCCTCGGGCTGCTATAAAACAGTCCATAGATTAACCAATGAATAAAATGTTTTGACATACCGTTCGGAATTTGCTTTTTTTTTTTTTTTTTATTTCTGCGTGCAAGCAAGAGTAGACAAAGTTTTTAAAATGTAAAAATATGTGTGCAAACTCTCAGAGTAATTGATTAAACGCCATCGCAGTGAGAGCTTCATACATTTTACCTATTTTGAGGCGATTTCCTTAGTGAAAACTAAGACAAACCGGGGGGGTTGGTCTATCTCCCTCCGGAAAAAACCAAAACAGAAACCAGTTTGTCTTTTTGAGTTTTAGGGTAAACCCTTTAAACTGGCGAAGTTTCATTGAAATCGGTGAGATGGCATGTAGCACGACTGCCCGGTGCTTTCGTTGACACGCTCTTAAAGGGTTAAGACACATATGGTAATCATGTGTACCAGAAAGACAGCTAATAAATGTAACATTATACTATGTAGAATGAAGTTTCAGACTTATTGAAATTAAGTTGACTTCATAATTCATATTTTAGTTAAAGAAATGTGTAATATCTCTTTACAAGGATGAAAAGGGAATGCCATTTATGAATTTTGAAATAGTACATGCTAAAAATATAACGATGGAATTTAAAAAACTACTAAAATATGGCATATCTATTCACTGAGGTTTTCATCATTAGCTGTCACACAGATATAAAATAGGGTTTGTGAAAAAAACCTTGATTCAGGAGAAGCATATGATTTTAACTTGTTTACTAATGTTCTCACCTGAATTCAATCTGGAATGAGAACTCCATTTTATCTTGAATTAAAACAAAAAATTCGATTATTTGCAGGCAGGTTGAGGTGGAAATGGATACATGTTACATAAAAAGAAAACCCCTACAATAAAATAAAGCAGAAGCATATTGCCTACATGTCTATGCTTCTGAATACAGCTATGATAGGTATTTTTAAGTAATTATCTGCACATGTAAACCGAGTGCAATATATGGTCATAAATGCAATTTTATTCTAACCTTCCCACTAGAAGAGCGCCTTGTGTATCAAACATATCGAGTTCAGTACCTCCAGAGTCACAAGCCGGGGTTTTGGGGCTACAAAATAATAAAATAATCAACGAGTTATGTCAGGCCAATTTATCGAGAGTTAATTAAGTATAGTTTCCTACAATCGTATGAAAGTTTCAAATGTGCTTCACATTCAAAAAGAGAATATCCAAGCAGGTTACAGAAATGGTTCGCGAATTGTCAACTGCTAATGTGTTGACAAAACTTCCCTAAATTATGGTGCCGATACGAATCTATCATTCATAATCGCTTATGAAATTCTGTGAGTGAACCTCGATGAATTTAGCAGAAAATATCCAGGAAGGTTACAGAAACAGACTCTCAAAAACTGCTCTTGAATTCGAAAACTGTAAACAAAAATTATTTACGCTAACTATGTGCTTACCAGCATGCTTGTGAGGTCAAATTGCCTTAACCCCGTTTAATTGCACGATCACAGCTCGGACGCTTCTTGCAAAATGTGATGACTACCAAAGATGTAGTCTGTAGTCTAAATTTCAGTTTCCAGCATAGGAAAAAAATTATCGTATTGCAAGCATGTTCATCATAACGCCTCGAGATGTTGAGCGAAGAGAAAGTGACTCCATGTTTTGGGAGACAAACCATTTCCTAAAGTTCGAACGAATCGAGTAGAAAGCATGAAAACATAGCGCTGAAAAGTACGACAACCAAACAATTAAATTCACTCATCCCTCTATAGAAACAACTCCATTTTACCTGTTTGCACCACGCGTTTACGGTCCGTAATTTGATTCTCAGATGTTTGACGGGTTCTCACATGACAATATCGTCAAAGTCAAATTACCGCGTCAGACTTAATGTAAACATGAACATCGCTGACTCAATCTTATTTTATTTCACTTTTGGGAAAGGCCATCACTTCGTTCTTAGGGTAAAACAACACATCTTCGGCAAAGCACGATTTTTTCAAATGATTAGAGTGAATCCTACGATAATTAACTGAAGAGAAAAAAGAGTAGAAACTTGTGCTCGCTGTTCGCCATCATTTGAAAACTTTCTAGGCAAATCAAAATACGTAAGATAACTTCTTTTCCCATAACACCACGACTGTATTAAACATTACAAACGAAAGGACAAGAAATAACATGAAGAATACGAACACTATGAAATATTATTCGAGCGATGAACCGGCGCGAGGGTTTTTAGGCGCTTTATGCTAGAGTCTGTTTAACCGAAACGTGATTAGTTGAATTGAAAACTGAAGCTAGTATCAAACGACGATTGGTAAAAAAAACAGTTTGAATTTTTTCTGGGCCTTAGCGTAAGAGAAAACCTAGATAAGACGCGACTTACCTCCTCTTCTTTCGTGGATCCTTCATAGTTCACTTCTCTTTGTTGATGACCTCTTTTCAGTCTGTTTTCAAGAGCGACTATGTATTTCCTTCTCGCGTTACTCTTCGCTAGATGTTCCCTTTTTACTTATGCCTTTTATTGTTCTCTTTCGCGCTCCTCTCGCCGTATTCTGCCTATTTTGGCGTCCTTCCTAACTTTCTTGCGCGATTTTCTGGACTCGCTTTACGCCGTTTACTTGGTGCTTCGCTTTGGTCGCTCCGTCTATTTATATCCAGCCTATTTTCATTTAAAACCCTTTCTCCACGAATTTGAATTATAACAATTTCCTCCGGTTGTCAAAGCTTAAACTCTGCCGGTATTGTTGCCTTACGAGTTGTTTAGCAATTGCAAAATACTGAGAATTACTGTTCAGCTACATCCTGACCAATTTGATTTCCCGCTCAAAACGCGGGTGACAAATTATTTGCTTAAGCGGCTTCACATCTACTGGCCCACGTGAAGCCCTCATGTAATATCTAACCGTGTGCCCGCGTGTGCTCCGCGGTACGGTGCACTAAAGCTCGGCACGCGAGTATGCGCACTTTATTGTCATCTGCCGGTATCTCCTGGCGCACACGAATGGGGTATCCAAGTTACGCAAGCAATCGTGCCTGCGCATCATCTTTTCCCTCGCCCTTCCATTATACGTACAGTTGGCCGCCCATGCTAAAGGTAGCACCTTGTACAGACGTCCATACGGTCATAAGTCTAAATTTTTTCGGCTTGATGGCTTACTACTATTTTGTATGATTATGGGCTACGCTGCGCGCGCTGCGAGCTCCGCTATTATTATTGTCCGTGATGTTTTCTTTGCTCCGCGTCCAAGGTAACTTACACCCTTGCGAAGATTTGCAAGAGATATTATAACTTGGAGAAATTTGCGGAAAAACACAAGCCGTGAGTGTTCCCGAAAATTTTTTCGAAATTTGTGAATCTTTTATTTATTAGGAATCTTTTATTATGGAAATTACTTATGAATGCATACATGCGTGACTTGTGGGTGCGACGCGAACTGATTCATGGTATTTTGTTGCGTAGTCTTGGATCATTTCTACGTTGCGATAATACTTTTTGTACACCATGGCTCTGGTAAATCAGTTTCTACTTTAAGTCATACATTCAGCAGGAAGACTTAAATTGTACATACACCAGAGTTAGTTCAGTCCGATGCAAATTTTTATTGTTTCGTTTATTCTCACTGTTACGCACCAACCATTGTTTGAAAAGAAAAAGGTCCTGATAGCTTCTCTCTGATTGTACATAGTTTGCTACTTTCAGGAAAATATTGACAAGTGTGACTCACGTGCAAAAATTTTTCTCTATAGATTGTGTTCAGTGTTGCACATTTTAACCACGTGCACCTCTGCTGCACACGTAACTTATCAGTCTAGCAATCAAACCTAATAATAAATTGTTATGAGTGGAAAAAGTTACAATATACCAATTTCTTATAGTGCGCCACTCACACCAATTTACGGTTTAATATTGATTGTGCTGTTTCTCTTTTTCAGAAGTTATAACATTATCCCTTTCTTACATGCCACATCTTGAAGGAAGAAAATTCAATTAAAGGTATATAGACACCCAGTTTGCACACGTGACCTATGACGTTCATTTGTTCAATCTGTATACTTTGATTCCTAGTTGAATTTCCATGTGATCAAATTCTACTCTGCATGCGATCTTGCGACATGGAACTTGAAATTGTTTTCAAAGGCAGACAGTTTTCTAATTGTTTGTGGCGTTACTGAACAGTGATAGTATTGCTGCTTTTGCTGAAGCCGGATTGGTAAACGCCAGGCATAACTGCTGTTGGTAATTACTTAACCCATTCAACCCTAAGAGTGACTAACATCTAAATTCTCCTCGCAATATCTCCTCTAAATCACACATAAACGTCATGAGAATAGAGGAAATGGTCACCAACTAAAGAAGCTCTTGATTGCTAAACAAAATTTCCTTGCCTTAAGAACAGTGTATGATGAACAGTATGGAGAATATGCATATTGATATTGATATCGGAGCGTAATTAGTAAAGTCAATTGTAGATACATTATGTTGACTGTTGTGTCTAACTGAATGACTGTCAGTAGATGTTTCGTGGTTTGTGCTGTTGTTCATATCATCATCTTGGTAGCTGTATTATGCTTCTCTAGTTGCTGTTAGAGCCGGTGGTTGATGCAGCTTTCGAGTTTCTCCTGCTTTAATTACCCTGAAATGTGACTTTATACTAATTGAGGATATGTAATTGCGTGTAAACCCCCCCTTTTAAAACTCACAAAATTGCAAAAATATTTCTAGGCTCTGAAGTTTCATGGATAGAAAAATAATCACATGTGAACCTCTACAAGTTTTTGATTTATCTACGATGAAACTTGTCGACTCAATGATAAAAATTTTATCTGTCACAAATAATTTGCTTGATAGGCTGCTCCTTAAACATCAATTTTATGGCTACAGCTTCGCCGCCATTTACGTCTACAAGAGAGACTACCAACTATGCAAGGTTATGCCGCCTCCTGGTAGATGTAGGAACTCAGGTGCTGCGGTCCACTTTTGACAAAATACATCCACCAGCTACTCTACAGATAGTTTTGGGAAGTACCTCAGTGCATTACGCCAAATTGCAATCACTGTACAAAGGAAAGAAGAAAGTGCTGAATCCCACGCAATGGGGAAAGTTGTACCCTTCTCACTCAGCCGTGTCATCCGCAACCTTCGATGTCACACTTTTAACAGTGTTACTTAGAAGTATCTGTGGTTTAAGCCCTCCTGCCAATGGATGGGATCATCTTCCCCTAGCTGAAAACATGAGCATCGCAGATGACATCGCCAGAGTGAAATATTACAGGAACACTGTATACGGCCATGCTTCTCAAGCCTCTGTGGATGACAGTAGCTTCAGTGCTTGCTGGCAAGAGATACGGGAAGCTTTGTTGAGATTGGGAGGAGCTCATTTCCGAGCTAAAATCGACAATCTTGAACACGACTGCATGGATCCGGTTATCGAGGAGCATTATAGAGAACTGATGAAACAATGGAAGAAAGACGACGACAGTATTAAAGACAAACTTGAAGAAATTGAGGGTAAGAATAGCATTGTCCATTGCCAATATGGATGATCAGAAGGCTACAAAAGTATATATTTTTTAGTTAACACGGCAGTGTAGGCTAGCGCATTATGTTTTCATTTTGGTCGGAACTAGTCGCATATTTGGACAATTATTGTCGCGTTAGGTGTGAAAAATGAAGATTTAACCCAAATTTTGACACTGTTTTCACTGGCAGTATTTTTGTCGTCCGTAAGTACCCGTGAATAACTGCTAAAGTGCATTTTTGTGATTTCTAAGCGTCTTATTGAGTTTGATCTATTCGAAGTTGACTAGATACTGATATACGTATTATTGTTTTATCTGCAGCTAAACGTGAATCTGTGATGTGAATATGGTTATGAAATTTTGCTTATGTTTCTTATTCGCTTAATGTCGGCCAATTTATCATTTTTCTGCTAATGTATTATTGTAAGAGTACACCCTGGCTACCAACCTACTCTGGCTTCAAATGAAGATACTATTTAATGCGTGGGATGAATGGGATGGCACAGAATCTTATGTTACAAAAGTATGTATTTTCAGTTGACACGACAGTGTAGGCTAGTACATGATGTTTTCATTTTGGTCGGAACTAGTCACATATTTGGAACGTTACTTTAATTTTTTAGCGTTATGAGTTAAAAATGAAGAATTAACCCATATGTTGACACTGCGTTCACATTCAAGTATTTTTGTCAGTTCCTGGGTACTCGTGTACAACTGCTGAAGTACATTTTTGTGATTTCGAAGCGTGTTATTGAGTTTGATCTATTTGGTCCACGTATCATTGTTTTACTTGCACCTAAACGTCACACTGTGGTACATGAAAATGCACTTACCTTTTGAAACTTTCAGATTCGCTGGACAAGATAGAGATTGAAATGAAAGAGGTGAAAGAAAAGCTTAGTAGTCTGACGGCCTCAGCGGAAAAAAGCACACAAGAAGGTTAGTTGGTAGAAAGAGCAACTCATAGAAAAAAAATTGTTAAGAGCGACACTGTTTTCTTGAGTACATAACGCAGCTCATGGGCATGACGACGGTAATCGCTGGATGTCGGCTAACACAGCATACTTTGGTACTTTACTGATCTAAGAGCACACCCTGGCCACCGCTGGCACGTGCTATACATAAAGATACTACTCAACGTGTGGGATAAATGGGATGCCACGGAATCTGAGATCTTCTGCCCTGGCCACCCCCGGGATTTGATGGTGTTTTGACAGCACTCATACATATTTATGATTGTAGGCGAGATAGGTTATCGTCATATTTTAGTATTACCTTTCTCATTTAATCTAACTTCCTAGTAGCTTTAGATGTGACCCGCACATTTCAGAATAAAATAATCAAATCCCTCCACCGGTCATATTGTGGAGTATTCAATTCTACATGAGAATATATCTGCTCAAGTAGTTTAAGGCCTGGGTCCGGAGTGTAAATTGCCTTAAGAAAATAAAGAGCTATATTTCCGCAAATATACAACCGATTGCGCTGAAACTTTCGTGGACGATAGTTTTCCGTAAGAACTTTTACCCTATGGCAACAATATTGACGACGAAAGCCACATGTCGGGTCACGTGATCAAAACACTACTCAATCAGTTTTTATCGGAATTGGTAAGATTTACATACACTCTTAACCGACCAATGAATGAAACAAATACTCAGTGAAAATTTCTAGCCATCTACGTTTGGAATGAACTTCCTTCGTTCCTTCAAAAAGAGAATTAAGATTTTTAAGAGCTGCGAAGAAACCTTTGTAAACCTAGTGGCATTTTGTTTGTTATCAACTGTACTTCACTCATCATTCCGAACGTGAAGGCAAAGTTTATCAATACCTTCTTCCATTTTTCAAAAAAAATTGCGTGAAACGGAAACTTCGGCACCGGCGGGAGCGTTAGAATTACTCCTTTTGGGGTTACGAAAAATGTCGCCATTTTGTTTCCTTTCGATAATAATGCAAAGGGACGACCTGACTATTACATTACACCGCTGATTACGAAGGTGCAAATCAAATATGGTGGTCAGCGTCGGTCACAGGACAATCATTGCGGCGAAAATTGAAAACTGCTTAAGTAACTGACTTAGGTAGTTATTATTTAGTGTTCTAGAACAAAACGTTTGTGATTCCTGTAATTCTAGGAATACGGAAATACTTTAATGATGGTTAATAATTTGGGTTTCATTGTAGTTGTTCTTGTTGTTTTTAATGCAATTTCCACTCGTGGAACACATTGTATGGCTTGTGATTTCCTATGGAGTCAAATATACGACAGCTTTATATAAAAAAATCCCAAATCTTGGATGCCTTGGTTGCGAAATCAGTTTACCAACGAGTAACAATGTTAAGCCTGACAAGTTTTGTGAAGTATAAAAAAACAAAAGGAAAGAACAATAAGAATGAGTTAAAAGATGAAATTTGACAAGGTGTTTGACATGATGATTTGCTCATGTTAAGTTATGAGAGGCAATTTCCCTTGCCAAAAAATAAGAAAAAATAACAAGATATGATGGGTCTGAAAAGGCATAAGCTGGCATCTGGAAGAGAGGTATTGGCTGCATGAGGAAATTTCAAAGAATATCCTCATCAACATGTCACTTACTCCAGGTGCCATCTCTTGATAATTAGCTGACACCTATGTAGCCAATCCAGTCTCATGTAAGCATTTCCTTGATGGTCATTCAGTCAGTTATGGTCAATAATATTTATCACAGGATATAAACCTTTCAGCTTATTCTGATTCCTCATAAGATCCTATAACACTTCACCAGATTCCAGTGTTGTTGGATGTCAATAGAATTTGTTGTAAATAAAAAAATATAATAAACAATGTTGTCAAGTACAATTAAAAATATTGTTTTTTTGTCATGTGTATATCACTAACCTTTGGAATGTAACTTAAGCCGTTGTCATCAAAGGTTAAAACCGACAACTCATTTTGACAACTCTCTCGTGATCGATTCAGCCAAACCTATTTTTCGCTGTACATGTAAGAACACAACTGTGTAGGTATAGCTTTTATTTTCTTCATTAATTCGTAAGGTATGTGCATTGTAGCTTGATGAATGAATTCCCTTTGTTGAAGCTCATAGGATTCCCTTTTTTCATCATAATGTTGCCTAGAAAATGTTGTGCTGGAGATCACAGTTAAAGTTATGACTTGGGATTGAACGTTCCACGATATTTAGATTTGATAAATGAACAAATGTGATCTACGCCATAGGAAAGGTTACACACCGAGGTTCAAAAAATTTTACGCTCATCCCATACTGATGAGAATAAAAATTTCCAAAACATATCAAAAAAATTTAGTCCCTAATTTAATAAACCACTAATTTAAGTTTTCCTTGAACGCTCTTAACTATGCATTAGTGAATTCGCAGCTACAGCAAATTAGAGCTAATTTCTGGAAAACATCACAAAACCAACGGTCACCTCAACTGTAAATCTGACATCTGAGAAAAAACAGCGTCTTCTGAAACATTTTGGTTAGAAATCGATCTTAACTTCCTCGAAAACGTGAACGCTCTAATCGAAGATCGGCCGCCACGTTACTACTCTGCGACTGAATATCTTGAAACTCTGCTGGGGGTCTCGAACCAAGATAAAACCCAGGCATTAAACTACTAGAGTGAATGAGGATCGTCAGACACCGTTGAAGCCAACCACAAGTTTTTTAGAGTTTCGTATAAAATCTAAACAAACGATAGAGGAAGGGAAAAGGATCTATTCAGTTGACTTTTCTTTTAATGAATAAAGTGACTCTCACCCAGACTAATGTTATTCTATTGTCAGATACCACGAAATTGTCTCTTGAAAAATTAATAGGCGAAATAGCAAAGATGGACAGCGAACTGAAAGAAGTGAAGGAAAAGATAGGGTACATATGAATGTTGTGCCGCGTAGCACTGGTAACACAAATGGTGAAACAGAGAATTAACTCTGAAGTGTAAATTAAAGTGCTATTTAAACCCATGAATAACCCACCGGGCGTTAGCCCTAATAAAGGGAAACAGGGAACCACACGAGGCAAAGAAAAAATCTTTTGACCTCGGTGGGAATCGAACCCACGACCTCCGGATTTGATCTACCGTTACTCTGCCGACTGAGCTACGAGGTCGCACAGAGAAAGTCGGGGACGATTTAGGATGGTGAATCGCGGCGAAGAGAAAGTAAGGGTACATATGAATGTTGTGCCGCGTAGCACTGGGAACACAAATGGTGAAACAGAGAAACGGTAACGGTAGATCAAATCCGGAGGTCGTGGGTTCGATTCCCACCGAGGTCAAAAGATTTTTTCTTTGCCTCGTGTGGTTCCCTGTTTCCCTTTATTAGGGCTAACGCCCGGTGGGTTATTCATGGGTTTAAATAGCACTTTAATTTACACTTCAGAGTTAATTCTCTGTTTCACCATTTGTGTTCCCAGTGCTACGCGGCACAACATTCATATGTACCCTTACTTTCTCTTCGCCGCGATTCACCATCCTAAATCGTCCCCGACTTTCTCTGTGCGACCTCGTAGCTCAGTCGGCAGAGTAACGGTAGATCAAATCCGGAGGTCGTGGGTTCGATTCCCACCGAGGTCAAAAGATTTTTTCTTTGCCTCGTGTGGTTCCCTGTTTCCCTTTATTAGGGCTAACGCCCGGTGGGTTATTCATGGGTTTAAATAGCACTTTAATTTACACTTCAGAGTTAATTCTCTGTTTCACCATTTGTGTTCCCAGTGCTACGCGGCACAACATTCATATGTACCCTTACTTTCTCTTCGCCGCGATTCACCATCCTAAATCGTCCCCGACTTTCTCTGTGCGACCTCGTAGCTCAGTCGGCAGAGTAACGGTAGATCAAATCCGGAGGTCGTGGGTTCGATTCCCACCGAGGTCAAAAGATTTTTTCTTTGCCTCGTGTGGTTCCCTGTTTCCCTTTATTAGGGCTAACGCCCGGTGGGTTATTCATGGGTTTAAATAGCACTTTAATTTACACTTCAGAGTTAATTCTCTGTTTCACCATTTGAAGGAAAAGATGTGTGCTTCGACAGCCCCAGTCGCAGAAAACAAAGATGAAGGTCAGTTGAACCATACGATAAAAGTTTTCCTGCTTAAGCGGATATTTAGCTGTAGCCAACATGTCCGGTATGTGAGAGAGAGCGATCATCCTATCTTAAAGAGATTCATTTTTCAATTTAAACAACTTCTGGAAGAGTCTCTGCAGTCTGCTTTCATTCCCTTTTAATGGTTTAATTGTGGAGCGCAGTTCACAACTGGTTATATATCACAATTTTATTACATTTGCTGTTCTAAAATTGCTTCTACTGTAATATTTGGGGTGCGGTATGGAAGCCACTCTTTATGGAATACTTGCCAACCAAGAGTCAGCGAACTCTTGTTCGCAAGACATTGCATAATGTTTTCCTTCAAAATTTCCCCCGTAATTGCCCTGGAAAAATTATATTCGAGGAGCCGTCTTCGTCTGCTCTCAGCTATCAAATGTTGACTTTTCCATAAATTGTAAAATTTTTCTTAAATAATCCAGAAAGAATCAAAGTTTCAATGCGAGAGAACCATATTTTAATGGAGTGCGAAATAAACAAAGAAAGCACATTTTTAATTGAAATATCGGTGTTAAGTTCAGCTCGACGTTAGATAGTAACAGATTAGGTTCGACTGCATTCATAATTTAAGAGAGGATGTCAGCATCCATCGAACAAATTTGAAATATTGTGGCAAGTCGCCCAAAATTCGCTTTCTCTCCTACTTTCATATTTTGTAGCCCAATATGTCCGAATAATTGTGGTGTAGTTTTTTTGTGAAAATATATTTCATTTTTCGAGAAATTATATTTTTCGTTCAGCCGCTCAAATATGCAAATTTTCACCCTGAATATTACCCGAGTTGTGTGACCTCATGTAACGAATTTACTTGACCTCCGGTATTTCTGTCGGCATAATCCTTTGTTTTATGATCTAAACTTAATCTCCTGTCATTATTGATGCTGGCGAAGAAATATTTATTTTTTGGTGAATATTTTTGTTCGACATACTTTTTCTATTTCGAAAAGTAGCATCAAAACAAAGACAGTTTTAACAATGACCGATATGACAGAATCTACTGAGCTTCAAGCTTTTAAAAGACAAAAGGATGTTTATAAAGTTACTGTAAAAATTTCCTTGTGTATTTGTGTTGTTATATCGTGAGACGAACTCAAAGTCCGGCAAAATTTACTTGCTAGCGACTATGAAGTATACATGGTGTGCCTACTTGTCGCCACCGTTTACTGGCATAAATCACTATAGTTTGTAAAGAAATCTAACATAACCTCTTACCTTATTTATTTATGATTTTATTAGCTGTTTCGGTGATCAAGTTATGCTCTACCATATTTTAGCCAGATTTAATTTACAGTTTGTAAATCCTCTCCACATTATTATATTAGTTGCATGACAAGCGTGACTCATAAATTCAAAGATGCATCAACCTCCGAATTACGAAGAGATGGGTTTTTTTCCTCTCTTTTCATATCTATAAAAACCTTCCAAGAATTGCTGTATTCAGCAAACTAAAATGTCCAGATCCATCAATGATTCCTTTGCCGGCGGAAGTCAAAGAATGTTTACAAAAGTCAATTCGATTGACAAGCTACACACCGAATAACCAATTGATCTGTTGTATTAGCGTCCATCTCACATGCTAACAAGGAGATTTGCTGTTCATTTAAATCGTTCGCTTGTAGGACTTTTGGGTATAGTTATCGAGGAGACCGACGTTGCATATCTCAGGTCGTTTCCTTGCGTAGTTGTAAAAAAGACATTTTAAGTTACCTGCGGAGATGATTTTACAATTTGCCTTACTCATAGATCAAATCTCGGTACCGGTGTTGGGTGGATTCGTGGTTTCATTAGTAGTTGTAGAGTGCTTAAAGAAGTGTACGACCATGGTAAAGGTAGGGTTAAGTCGATTCCAAATGCCTATTGGGGTATTGGCAAGCGTGTACCACAGGTAGTACGCAAGACGTCTGGAAAATTCATATAACCTGGCTACTTACCACCTTGTGCAAAATTACGCGTCCCGTCAGACTTAGGCCTCGATCGGGAGTTGGTAAATAGGCTACCAAAAATCCAGACAGAGGCGGCGTTTTTACTGGGACACCTGTGGTAGCCCAGTCATATAATGCCTTTGTTTTTTTTTCTCCGCCACAAAATGGAAAAATTGCGCAGTATTACCCAGAGGTCATTGGGCCCTCAACACCATGACAACTAACTGTGATCCAATGAGGTGTTCACATGCTGATCACGCGTGTTATCTTGATGATGATTGATCATGCACAGACAGGGCCGGGTCACATGACAAATCACGAGATTTTGCTTATAAACCTCTTTGGCCAGTTGTTTTGTATTTCAACGTATTTGGATTGCGATTTCCTGGAGCATTATGGCGCAAACGCGCAAAATACTTACAGACGCATATACAAGTCGTATTAATCGCGGCTAATCCACACTGAAAGATGTTATTGAGCGGTAATTTCGGAACGGATTGAGTCGCGAACGCTTGAAAGCCATGAAAGCCTTGAATGCCTTGTATGCTAAGTATGCCAATGTCTTAGTTGAAAAACGTACACTTGTTGTAAAAAGCAAAATCTGAAACCAAACTGCATATACTCTATGCAATCTATTGAACAACACTACCACCGTGAGACTGAAGAACATAACTATAATGGATGCAAACTGCTTGTGAAGAAAGACGACATGTTGGATTCACTTGATGGCAAGGAACGTAGCTACGATAACAGTACGAATGGTATTAATGTCACGATCAGAAAGGTGAATCTTATGTTTGTTTTCATTGTAGTGGTATGGATATTCTTTTTTAATAAATACGTGATCCAAAACCCTGTGTTTTTTTTGTGTATAATTAATTATGTTAAATATTGTTTACGCAATTGTCTTGTCACAGGCGGCCCAAGCTCACGCCTCGAGAAAAAGCCAACGATTAATTCATGCGTTGTGTGACTCGGTGTTAAGTTACGAGAGGAACTGCACGTTATAAGGAATAGTATAGGGAACGAAGTATGGTCGATTTACAACGATACATATTTAGAAATATGAACATTTTTCTCGTAAAATCAATACAAGTTACTCATACCCTGTGTATCCGTTGTATTTTCTGGTAATTTCTGCCGTTTTAAGCTTGCTTTACCATCACTGTTATTCACGTCATCTACTTTCATTACGTTGGTAAAATCTGTACAGACATCACACCAACCAACTCGCGCGCAAAGTAAGAAGACTATATTGAAGGCTTGAAATAATATTGCGATCGATTTTCATCAAGAAATGGGCCAGGAATATTTCACAGTAGTGCAAATAATCGTGAAGGCGGATCGCAGAAAAGCGATTGCGTGACGCTCGGTAAGCCGTAAGATGACATGTTATTATATACCAGACGTAAAAACTCTTCAGATTCTTAGTCTGCGTTTTGTACCTACTCTGCAGTCTGCAGTCTATATTTTGTATCTGGTCTACAATCTGCTGTCTGCCTTCTGCATTTTGTACTAACAGGTATCCGTGACACCAATACAGTTTATTTTTGGTTACATTTATTCGCAAAACACACATAATCTACCACAAAATACCTGTGTGTGAGGTAATTCGACATTTTCGTTCTTTCCCATATTAATATTCTTCTCTCCTTTTATAAGAATGTAGACATCACTCACAATGTTTCAAGTAATCCACCCACCCTACAAAAAAGTAACTCTTGCATGCAGAGCATGCCTGTGTTTTGAAATAGGTGTATGCCCTTGGCCAGACTTGAGCTCACTAATTCAGTATACTAGTCCGACACCCATAGTATCAGTACACTTTATTCCAAGGACCCAGTACCATCCAGGTATCCCAGTTACCCTGCTCACAGGATCTAGTTCCTTGCTAAATTTCAAGTGTGCTGCACGTATCAGCACCCCCCGGGAACCCCTATGCACAAGAGAGCGAGAATGCGCGCCGGGAGTTTCGAAAACGACCCCTATAAAATTATAAAAGGTACCTGACTCATCCATGTAGGAGTGGCAACAACTGATATCTACCCCTAAAAAGTACCAATTTAAACACAAAAAAATTAAAAAATCCCAAAAATAAGAACTCCTTTATCGATGTGCTCCAGAGGCTCAAGTCAGATCATTAAAATCGTCCTAATAATGTTTATTTCAGGCATTTTATTGAGCGAAAAACACCCTAAAAGGTACCAGCTGGGTATCTGGTGGTCCACTAAAGTTTGAGACACCGTAAAAGGTACCAGATCACTGATTTTGACCACTGAAAGGTACGACAAGCATCCTCACCCATTTCCGATCGCCTCCTCCCCCCCTCCCCCACCAACCCTGTCAGCACCTCAAAACGAAAGGTGTGATTTGCCAACTACGAGCTGTCAGTCTCACCTCGTAAAATTCACGTGAACTGATTATTTACTTATAAAAACTTTTAGGCACTGATCTGTCAGATTTTTATGCTGACAAAATCTGTCCTGCCTTGAGGCAGACGGCTTTTGTTTGGTATGATAGATTTTTTTCACAAATTGTGGTGATTTATGCCTCGATATGCAAATAAACGGTGGCGACAAGTAGGCGCTAACAAGTAAATTTTGCCGGAGTTTGAGTTCGTCTCGCGATATAACAACACAAATACACAAGGAAATTTTTACATTAACTTTATAAACATCCTTTTGTCTTTTAAAAGCTAGAAGCTCGGTAGATTCTGTCATATCGGTCATTGTCAAAACTGTCTTTGTTTTAATGCTACTTTTCGACATAGAAAAAGTATGTCGGACAAAATTATTCACCAAAAACTAAATATTTCTTCGCCAGCTTCAATAATGACAGGGGATTAAGTTTAGATGATAAAACAAAGGATTATGCCGACAGAAATACCGGAGGTCAAGTAAATTCGTTACATGAGGTCATACAACTCGGGTAATATTCAGGGTGAAAATTTGCATATTTGAGTGGTCGAACGAAAAAACTAATTTCTCAAAAACTAAAATATATTTTCACAAAAAAACTACACCACAATTATTCGGACATATTGGGCTACAAAATATGGAAGTAGGAGAGAAAACGAATTTGGGTGACTTGCCGCTGTTTGTCTGATGCATGTTGACATTGGCTCTTAAATGACTTTTGATCAGTAAATTAACACGAATCATACATTGATACCTTTTTTCATCGTCCAAGTAATTTCTTTGACAATGGTGTCGAACTCGTCTACTTATTTAAATTCAGTGCCGAATACCAGAGAGATAACACAATTTTTAACACAGCATTCATTGGATTTCTTACTCATTTTTCTACTGTTAGGTAGTTTTGATCCAACTAAGCTTATCAATGGAATTCTCCAGCTGTACAAGACTCGGGAGGGATGGCTGTCACCGTTTCCATGGTGTGAAGAGTTTCAGTTTTTTCTTGGCAAGATTTTTACGAGGCTCAAAGTGGTCAGAAGAAAGAAAACGAGAGGAGAAATCACTGACGTATTTGTTGACATGTCGTCAATATTAGACCCGCATGAAGAGTGTTCAGCGCCAAGAACAGTTTTGATTGAAGGAGAACCTGGTATAGGAAAAACCACCTACTGTAAAAAGTATGTTTACGACTGGGCCACAAAGAAGCAGGGCTGCGGCTCAACAGCATTCAAAGCAGTATTGTTGCTGAAATGTCGAGACATCCATTTTGATGTTTGGGGAGCCATTGATGATCAACTTCTGCCTCGAGACATCGACGAAAAAGTCAAACAACAATTCTTTCAGTTCATTCGTGAAAATCAGTCCAGCATTTTATTGATATTGGATGGATTAGATGAGTTACCATCCAGCAAATTTTCGATGTTTTCCGAATTAATTGAAGGAAAAGTACTCCCCAGATGCCACATAGTTGCAACAGCAAGACACGAAGCTGGAAAAGAGGTGAGAAAATGTTGTGACACGCTGCTTCAGATCGAAGGATTTACTGAAAAGCATGTGAGGGGATTTGTCACCATGTACTTTAAAGAAAGGCCGGATTTAGCCACCAAGCTCTTGGAACGGATGTCTCGAGATAAAAACCTTAAAGAAATGGCAGCCAATCCTCTAAACACAGCACTTCTTTGCCTTTTATGTGAAGAGTTTGAGGGTGCATTCTCAGAAAACAGAGCTCAACTGTACTTGGATATGGTTGAATGTGTTTTGAGAAGATACAGAAAAAAGAAGGGACTACTAGAAATTGGAGAAGACCTGACAAACCATTACAAACCGCAACTGAATCGACTTGGGCTGGTAGCGTTGAATGGTTTACTCAACGACAAGTTGGATTTTAATGAAAGTGAATTGGGAAACCATGCAAAAGAGTTGACTGAATTTGGATTTCTGTCAGTGCAACCTGGTGGCAACAAATTGAGACAAAAACTGCATTATGCTTTCTTACATAAAAGTTTTCAAGAATTCTTTGCAGCATTCTTCATTTGTTCTCAGATTCAAAACAAGAAAATTACACCTGCAGAACTAGTCTCCGATCCCAGGTATTTCGTTAAACTTAAACAAGTACTTTTGTTTTCATGCGGAATTTTAGCCATGAAATGTGAGAAACAAGTTGTGGCTCTTGTAAAGAGTTTAACAAATGAAGTCAACAAAAATGCAGGTCGTGGCACAAATGTTTTACTGGAGGCCATTAACGAATGTAAAAGAGAAAAAGATGATTTTCACTCGCAGTTAGCAAAGTTGTTTGGAACTGGTTTAAAACTTACCAGTTTGCATTTGTTGAACAATCGTGTTGGTGATGCCGGTGTTACATCTATTGCTGAGGCAATCAAAGTCAACAAGACGCTAACTGATTTGAAGTTGTCTTGGAATGGTTTTGGTGATGCCGATGCTACATGTATCGCTGAGGCAATCAAAGTCAACAAGACGCTAATCCATTTATTTTTGTCTGGCGATGGCATTGGTGATGTTGGTGCTTCATCTTTGCCGAGGCAATCAAAGTCAACAAGAAGCTAAAGAATTTATTTTTGTCTAGCAATGGTATTGGTGATGCCGGTGCTACATCTATTGCTGAGGCAATCAAAGTCAACAAGACACTAACCAATCTGCAATTGTTTTACATTCGTATTAGTGATGCCGGTGCCACAAGTATTGCTGAAGCAATCAAAGTCAACAAGACGCTAACCAATTTGAACTTGTCTGGTAATGGCATTGGTGATGCCGGTGCTACATCTATTGCTGAGGCAATCAAAGTCAACAAGACACTAACCAATTTGAATTTGTCTTGCGATGGTGTTGGTGATGCTGGAGCTACATCTATTGCTGAGGCAATCAAAGTCAGTAAGACGCTAACCACTTTAATTTTGTCTGGGAAAGGTATTGGTGATGCCGGTGCTACATCTGTCGCTGATGCAATCAAAGTTAATAAGACGCTAACCACTTTGCATTTGTTGAGCAATCATATTAGTGATGCTGGTGCTATATCTGTTGCTGAGGCAATCAAAGTCAACGAAACGCTAACTAATGTATTTTTGTTTGGCAATGGTATTGGTGATGCCGGCGCTACATCTATTGCTGAGGCAATCAAAGTCAACAAGACGCTAACCAATTTGGATTTGTTTGGCGATGGTAACAAGTGTAAACAAAAGCGCAAATGACTTGAAATGACTTCTGGAGAAATAACTGAAGTGATTGTAATTTCCCTTTTTTTCTTTTCGTTTAAACTGTTTTTTTGTAATTTTTCCTTTTCGTGAACGCATGGGAAAACTCTTAAGGTGCTTTTTTTTTTAATCGTCCATAGTTGCACTCTAAAATGGTAATGTATTGCTAACGGACAGCAAAAACGTGTGAAGGAAACGAAAAATCGCAAACATCTTATTCTTCCTCAACAAAACCATAATAGTGAGATTGACTGCGAAATTAAAGCTGCTATGCTCCCTCACTTCTCGTACAACTCCTCCCCTATCAACAAGACGCTAACCAATTTGGATTTGTCTGACAATGGTATTAGTGATGCCGGTGCTACATGTATTGCTTTGAACAGTATGTTCTTGTTATTTGTTTAACTCTTATTAAAAATTATATGATAAAATTGTTTTATACGTAGTTGGTTCACTTCCACCAATCGACTGATTGTCAAGTTACGTTGTAGAGGGCAAAATCCGGATAATTTTCCGGGGGGCATGGCCCCGGATCCGACAACCCCCCTTTCAAGAACTCCTGAATCCTCCCCTGTATTGTATGAAACTGGCATTTAAACCATACATATTAGCGATGTAGTTTTAATAAAACGTAAACCACTGTTTATGAGAACCCCTCCCCAGCTTATAACCCCTCCCCGGTTATAGACCCACCTACTTGTAAGCAGAAAAGTTCATTCAATTACAACGCCCCCCCGGATGTAAGCCTCTCTCTAGTTTTCCTTGTTTCCTAAATAATAAGCACTCTCGAAGAAGAAGGTACTACTCAGTTCAAACGGAAAGATTTTAGAGGAATCAGTTATTATACATGATTGCTGCATCAGTTTTAAAGAAAACACTGCTATCGATGTAGGTCCTGTGTAAAGATAAATTGTAAAAGGCTAGTAGAAAGTTACATTAAAAGAATTATTCAAGCAATTGCAAGTTACACGAAAATTAAGTTATATTACATCAAAAGGAATTCTAAAAAATAAATTAACCTTTGTAAAAAAAAAAGCGCGTTTGGTGCATTCTAAGTTAACTTTTTCTAAAATAAGGTCATTACTATTCCTAGTTTTATTTATGTTAAGGAAGTTCGCGCCCATTGTTTCCGCGCATCCTCACTGAGCACGTAATTCATGTCACAACTTCTCACCACATCATGCATCAAGCGCGCGCGCTAAGAAAGAAATACTAGGGAGCATAGGGCTTGTTACCGCTTGCATTAACGTCACCTGCAGGTCACTCTCTTAAATAGTCGGTAACTCCATATTTTCTTATCTTATCTTGATTTTCTCCAGTAAAAAAAAAAAAAAAGTAAAAACAAAGCAAAAACCGAAGAAATCTGTACGTGAGAAGTTACAAATATTTCCCCTTTTCTGCTCTCGTGCGACCTAAGTTTTCTTCGATTGTGGACGGGCAAGACTAGTATGTATTCTTTTTCCAGGAGTATTTTACCTCAAGGAACGACATCAGCCGCAAAGGTTTAGTTAATAGACGTAGTTCTGTTGAACTGAGAACGTTAACCTGATCTAAATTCCACTACTGTAATTTCTTTAATTGCTGATAGTTGTAAGTTAACATCGTCTCAAAATAACGAAAGCTTCTAACAACGCATGGGCTTCAATGCGTCTTTTCTCGGAAACAAGCAAGATGACACTCCTTGTTTTTCCTTCTCGCCAAAAGTTGAATTGATCTTTACCTTACTGCATGACAAGTTTTAAAACAATCTGAACGTGGGAACATTTAGGTCGCGAACGTCCTTAATTAAAACTAGAAAATGAAAACGCATTTTGAGCAGCACTGCCGTAGCTCAATTCGAAATTTTTTTTATTATATACGCCCCTCCCCCCTCCCATTTATAAGCCCATCAAAAACCCTTTACGAAGCTTATAAGCGGCAGTTTACGATGGTGCGTGATAAGCGTGGGACAGTTTTCTGAAAAGGTGAAAAATTGGCTAGTTTCTGATAGGGTTCAAACCTTAATTTTTTTACGCATATTAAATACGTGCCGATATCGACACTTTATCGGTGCACTAAAAGCAAAGCGGCAAGGTATACTTTCATTATACACAAAGAATTGTGCTAGATTATTTCGACCTTAATTAAAGGGGATATTGTTCAGCGATGTCCTGTAAGATTGTTAAAAAGCAGCCATTTGGATGTGGTTCTCCATACCAACGTCTCCACATGAATTCCTGCAAATATTCTTGTAGGAAATTGCTATTAGTATTTCCCTTCATTTTTATAAACTTTTACTTTGCTGCACTCCAGTTGCTTTCTGCATGCTGTGTATAAACACCTGTTGCTGGATCCACAAAATTAACAGAGTGGTTTACAGTCTCGTGATTATAGTCTCTTTTTCGGTTGTAATGTTCCCCTGTAAATGTAAACAGTGTCACATCACTGCCAAAACTTTCCCGGGAGCGGTCAATACTTCTTTGTCGCAAGACTCGCTAGGGGGTTCTGAGTTGCGTTTCATTGGTTGGTTGCATGGCCGAGCTGACAACCGCTTCAGCGAGGTGCGTAAACTGTGAATTTTTTCCGAGGTCGAAAACTCGAGGTTTATTTTTGCGTGCACGGTATGTAGATTTATAGAATTTTAATTAAACTTGGCCAAAATATTCGTCCGATATTAGTGCACCAAAGTTTGCGAGGCTTTTACCGACGTCCCAGCGAGTAACAACAATCAGGAAATCTTCTATTGCGATAGAAATATCGAAAAAGTCTGAGTGATATAGTTCAGTCTGCTCGGATGTCTGCGATAACGCGAGGGCTGGTAATTCAGTTACGGAAAGTACGATTAGCTTTGCGCTTTAAGGCTGGCGCATGCCTACCAAAACAAAAATGTTAAAATGTATTGATATTTTCGGATTTTACAGTTTATTAGCTTTACAATGATATATATGTTACCGTGGTTTTCTTTAAAGTAGCGCGCACAGAATACTTTCCCGGAAGGCACCCTTGAAGGTCTCCATTAATCTTAAAACTATGTGTAGGTTTAACTTAAATAACTATAGAAGGGGGCAGATGAAAAATGAGCAGTCTTTAGATTAAATACAGACATGTGACTACTTCAAAAACGCTACTCGTCAATCTTTGCATTTCGTGTGCCAACGGGAGTGGCAATATACCACAAGTTTACCATCTTCTATTTTTGTGGTGTTTATGCGCTTTTAAACGACTAAATGCATGGTTACATTTCTGTGTTAACGTTTAACCAAGGATTGCGTCCGCTGCGACCCTCAGTTGGTCCCAGACAAAACTTAAGGTTTATTTTATATTCTGCAGATGTAGTGGGCGAAAACCAGCGTGTGCAAACTGCCTTAAAGAAAAATAAGGATAGTGTGGCTCGACGTGATAGGGAGAATGAAGACCGCCAGAGTGATGATAGTGTCGAAGAGGTCAAGGAACCTGCACCAAAAAAGTCTAGAGGTATGTAAAAGAATCTGTTCTTGTGCACAACTTTTGCATAACTGCTACATGTGAGTTCGTTGTATTTCCGAAGACATTGTTAAAAAAAGAGATTGCGTAACGGTACCCGCGGGTGACAGTTTAAAATCGTTAAAGTGTACGTACGGAAAGATAAACAACAGGCAAAAGAGTGTTAATTTTTCCGCTTTTCATCGCGCGCAAAATGGCATGGCTTCACGTAAGAGTAGTGCGCTCAAATAAAGGGCATGCATATTGCTCCCGTCAGCGGTTTCAAAAATCTATTTAATTTATAGGGGAGAAACACATCCACGGCCAAATATTTTTAAAAGAATGTAAGACGGCGGGTATTTTTGAAAAAGAAAAACATTTTCCTACAGATGTTCAATCGGAACAAAAGTTGGGTCATACTGCAGATTTTGAGTTAAAAGCTGTTGAAACTGTTAGGACTGCAAGGGCCCAGTCCCCTTAAATACTCAGCAGTTTAGTTCGGCTATTTATTAACCTCTGCATTGTCGCAAATGTCGCATATCCGTGAGGTTTTGGCCCTAGAATATCGTATTTGAAGTGTACTAAAGAGTTTAAAAGTCGGGCCCTTCTTAGGTCCGTAACCCCTCAAGACTGTGGCAAGCCACCACCACTAATTAAATGTCATTCTGTTTCTAAGGACTAATTACAGGCCTCAACCTTAGTGGCGTCCACGAAAGGTATGAGGGTGTCCTGGACATCTTGGCAAAGAAGAAGTGCTCCCTTGCCAAGGCAATGAGGGAATATGGTGTGCCTAGGAACACTTTAAGAGACTACATAGGAATATGTGAGTTAAAGATAATTGACCCTGACAAGTACAAAACAGTTGTACAGCAGGAATCGGGAAAAAGCGGCCAAGCGTCGGTTAAATGCATTGAAAAGAGTTGTCGGTTAGCCTTTAAAGAGTATCGGGCTCAAGCTAACAAGATGAAAGGAGAAGGCAAACTGCTGCCTTTCTACCCCGAAGAGGATTTTTACAATACAAAAGATTAGTTGAGATGAGCTTAAAACCGGTAGTTTCTTGCGTTCTTTACCACATAGCAGTTTAGATCAAATAACCTGTAACATTTGCTTTTGGTTTCGTTAATGTTAGACTGGTTGAGTAGGGTGTTTACGTCAAACGAAAAAAGGCTGCTTTGCTGCTTCGCATACATATGTCCACTATATTGTGATAATTTGCGTTACAATGTTACTTTAAAAAGCACTTTTCGCTGACATTTTTTTCCCAATATTTTCCGTAAATAGTTAACACGAGGCAAATGTTAAATGTTAAAAAGAAAATAATATGATAGCACACGACTGATGCATCACAACAAAAAATCCCAGTCACGTTTTCCATCATCGTGAAACCTTATCCTCTTTTACGTTAAAGACAACGAAGAACAAAATTGTCACGTGGTCATGCCTGTTGTTTGTCTCTTACCCTGGATGTCAGCTTAACATTAACCTATGTTTAGACGGGAAATATGTGAATCTTTCCTTGGAAAACTTTTTTTTACTTTTCTTTTCTTAGATCCTATTTACTAACAAATTAACTGTCCCATCCAGTGGCATAATCGGTTTCTGACAAATTTCAAATATTGTTCCCATTATAAAACAACTTCTTAGCATGACCTAGCACCGTTAATTTCTGTTCATATGTAGTCCAACTGAAAAGTATCATTATTGTCCATCTGATCACGTTGATTTGTAACAAATGGGTCAAAACAACAGCAAAACGTACAACAAAATCAGCATAATCTTATTGTTTATGCCTTTCCTAAGCATGATGACCATCAGATTGCTACGAAAAATTATAAACAATAAGTATGCACTAAGATTGATAGTACATTATCTCATTGTTTTTGTGTTAACTAAGTTTGCTGAAGAGTAAAAAATAAACGAAAATGAGAGATTGTTTTTTCTATTTTATTTTGTTAATTTTCCACAAAAAAAAAATTAAAAGCGGGATCCATCCACTACAGCGTTAATCAATTGCTGTGAGCCATTGGGGTTTCTCTCGTTTTCTTTCCCCATAAACGACCGATACTCGGTGAGGTATCCCTGATGTGCACTACTATATCGGAATGTTGGCAGATTTAGAGATATACTGTCAACCTTGTATGTTGTTGGTGTGTATTCGCCGAATTGTATGAACTCATACATGTGTTCGACGGGTCATTTCCAGCTGCCAGTTCGTATGCATTGGCAGTACGCATGTTTTTAATTAAAAACATACTTTAGTACGCACTGGAACGTAAAGCATTATCTATTTCTACTAGAACGTTAAGATGATGTTTTCACTCAGTTTTGTTGGGGGTCTAATCGCGCCCGCGGATTTTGACTGAGGGGGTCCAAATCTAGAGAGGTCGAAATCCGCAAAGACACCGGCGCTGCATCTATTGCTGAGGCAATCAAAAAAAGCGGATCAGGGGTCAGTTCAATAAAGAAATTACACTTGTAGATTCTACAGTTGTAAAAAACGCATGTAAAGTCCGACTTGTAAATACAAGAATTCAATAAAAAAAATTCAAACACTGGAATTTACACGTGTACAAGCAATCTTACTACAAGTGTTGATTACAATTGTAACCGTACAATTGTAAATAGCACTGAGTGGATATGTAAACTACAAGTGCAAATTATTTCAGCTCAGTGCGGAAAATTTATTTCGTAGACCGCGTCGATTTTTTCCCTGTCGTTTCAGCATGTTGTCGAAATCCCAGAAATTGCTATTAGCGCAGCTTGTGAGGGATAACAAATCAGTTGTTTTGGCTCCATTTTCCTCGACTGTAACGAAAAAGGCGAAACAGGAGGCGTGGGAAAGCATCTTAAGACAACTGAATGGTGTTGGAGCGAACGTCGACAACATAAAAACCCTGAGAGATGTTATCTGGGCAAACATTCGCCGTGGTACGATAAAAAAAAGTCAGTGACTCGAAAAAGACCGGTGCAGGAGGGAGTGAACTCACAGAGCTGGACGATACAGTCCTTGATATACTTGGAAGAGAGAGCGCAAACTTGGAGCCTGTGAAGGTTGAAGACACACCAATTGTGTTTGAGAGTGAAGAGGTTGTCTGCACTACACCTGAGACCAAAGGTGAGATAATTTAGAATAACCAGAAACAACATTTATAAATCAAAATGTCCTTCTTTCGTTTCTCTGCGAGCAAGTTGTCAATTTGAAGCTAGGTCAGGCGCGATTATCGCGTTCCCAAATGAAAATGTTTCTTTCTTACTTTAATCGCAACTTAGCTTCGTTCAAACGCGATGAGTTTAAAGATGAGATTTTCATGTATCTACCAATCTTTTGTTCATTTAGATGCAAAAGCAAAGCATGAAACAAAACCTTCAGCCAAACCAAAGGAAGCCAAAGAAGACAAGACATCAGTATTCTAAAAGCCTACCATCAAATCGAAGAAGGGGCTGAAAAAGGCCACTGTCAGTTCCACAGCAGAATTAGAAGAAGACATATTACGAATTAGGAAAAGAAAACTACTTTTAGAGTCTTCAAAGTTGTCCTTGGAGATTAAAATAATGAAGAAAGATTTCGAGGCGATGGATTAATAGAAATAATTTGACTGTTAAGTTTGAGAATTGCGTAAGTGCAATCAAGAGAATGAAAGCTAATAATGTCAATAATTTACAGAATTGTATCACTTTGTTAGAAAGTAATCACGCCTTTAACAAAAACAATTAGTCTTAGAAGGTTGGTGGTTTGCAATCATTTGTTTAATTATTAGAGGGAGGGCAACGGACAAGAGGATATCAATAATTATTGAAATGACTTCAATGACATAGCTCATACCATGGTTTAATGAATTCAATGACAGCTTCTGTTCTTTTTCAATTTCCTATTTGGGCTAGGGGATCGTCCTAAGCATATCATTATAGTTTTATAAATACAATATCTGCAAATAATGAAGATCGAATAAGAAATGTAAACTAAATGTTTTTAAGGCCCTTAACAATTTGATTTCACATCGATCGACATTGTCTCACTTTAATTCAAAGAAAATGCACCAAGAGCTCTTGTCGTCTGTCCTCCTGCCCCTCGTCTTGCTCGGCAGACTCCCCTTCATCAATTTCCAGATCTTCGTCATCCAAAAGATCAGCACCATCATCGTTAAATAGTATGCAAATGTTATGTAGTATGGCTGCACACTGGATAAGTTCAGCAGCTCGTTCCATACTTCTGACTCTTAAGCCTGTTTGTAGAGTGTAGAATCTTTTTTTATAACACCATTGGCTCTCTCTATGGTGCTTCTGGTTTTCTTGTGCGCCTCATTAAACCTGAGGCGAGCACCTTCTACATCTCCCCTGAAAGGAGGAATCAGCCAGCTGTTGCACGAGTAGGCAGAGTCGCCTAGAATTACTGCTCCAGGGAATGGCCTCTGAGCATTTTCTTCAAATGCAGTCCACAGAGTACTCTCTTTGAGAACCCGCGAGTCATGCCATCTCCCAGGAAATCGGCTGCTACAGAAATGTATTGAGTAATCTGGGCCGTAAACCATGGCCACATTGAGGGATTTCGTATGATGCCGATTCACGTATGCATCTTCATCACCAGCCGGGGGATTTACCAGAACATGGGTTCCATCCACGCAACCAGCAACACAAGGAAACCCAGCTATATCATGAAACTTTGAAGCGATTCGAAGGGGCTGCTTGGGCCAACAAACAAGTTCTCGCTGTAAACTTAGTATTGCCGGCGTAACGCGGTCTATGACATTCCAAACCGTTGATGTTGAAATTCCATGGCACGAATGCATCACATGGTAAAACGAGTTCGTACCAAGGAAGTGGAGAAATACTAACAATTGTTGTCTCGCCGTCAACGCTCTGTTGCGCCGTGTTCTGTGTTCCAATTGCGGACCCACTGCTGCCAGTAAATGTTCGAATGCATCGACTGGGAGACGAAACTTCTGTCGAAATTCGCGTGGATTTTCTACGTCGAAAAGCCGTCTTTCCTCAAAATTCCTCGGCTGTCGTCTTATTCTATTTCTCAAAAGTTCATCTATTTCTTCTTCACTCGAAGATGACATGCTATCTCTTTAAATGAGGCCAACAACAATTTTCTCTCGAAGTTTACAAGTGACTTATGACTTGTAACTTGCTCTTGTATTTTACAAGTGGACCGCAGGCCAAAAACAAGTTGGACTCCTGTAAAACGTTTTATTGAACTGACCTAATTTCACATTCTACACGTGTAGCTCTACACCTGTAACTACAAGTCGGACACTTGTAATTTTGGCTTGTAAAGACAGTTATTGAATTGGATTTTTTGCGCGCTTGTAAAAGCAACGGTCCAACGTGTAAAATACAAGTGTAAAAGTTTTATTGAATTGACCCCAGCTTAGATTACAGCAGGCTTTGTTAAATAATTAACAATGACCGTATATGGCTACTTTGGAACAATGGCGGAAACAGCTTCAAAATACACGCGGGATTTTTCAAAAATTTCCTATATTCCTATTTCCTAGCGGCAGATTTAAACCATCGGCAAAACTGACGATAAGACAAATCCTCCCCGTGGGGGTGATTCTGGTAGATTTTTTAGGATGCAAATAGTCACGGCGGGGTGGATGGTGGGGCGACTGTAGCTTTCGTATCTGAAGTAAAGAGATGTCACTGTTTTTTCCTTTAGATTGCTTAAAACTGGCGAAAGATATATTCAATTAGAGGCTCACTGTGCGATGCAAAGGTAATGAGAGCATGTGTAACCTGGTATTAACGTCCGAAGCCTATCGCGCCGTTGAATCATGTAAAAGACTATCGTCATTCGCTCGATTGTTTAATGTGTGTGTATTTAAATTTCGCGCTGCGTGAATAAGATTTTGTTCCTGATGTGCACAAAAAGGCTCAGAGTCTCCTTCCTCCAGCGTGTGATTTAAACCTGGTAATAACTTCCGAAGCCTCGCGCGTCGTTAATTCATGTAGTTTCATGGGTATCATTCTCTTTCCGTATATCAATTCAACGAAAGAAGTTAAAAATTAAATTTCGCGCCTCGTAAGCACGGAAAACTGAATAATCTCCTCCCACAATTTTTTTTTGTTTACACAAGCCGACATCTAATAGGTACCCATTCATCCTTTTGTCCGAGAGCAGGAGATGGGATTTTTTTCTCGTAGTCATGTTCTGCTTGTTTTTTTTTTTTTTTTGCTCAACAGGTTAAGTGTATTCAACACGTCACTGACGCTGTCAGATTCATCTACCAAATTTATTGGACATTAAAATTTCGCGCTACGAAAGTTATCCTATTTTCCTAGTATGCATAAAGCACTGCACAATCGCCTCCTATAATTTGCTTTCGCGCTATATTGAAGACAAACGTAAAGTCATAACGTCCGCATTCTGCAAAGGGAAGCAACTTTAACGACAACTCGTCTGCAGCTTTAGGAGAAAAAAAGATTGCGTATTGTTTATGTGAACCTTAAAAGAATCCTGTTAACAATTTTTTTTGAAACGATGATTCTTCTTGAGGCCGAAAAACGCATTGCAAAGTTAGTTTTCATTGCATGACTGTGTTACTCCGTTTGAGGTGCTATGTTACTTTTGTGAATAATGTCATCTGCGCATATTATGAACAACTCCCGCCTCTGAGTCTGTTTGAGTTCCTGCCATTTGTGACTCCCTCCATTCCCTTGTCGGAAGATCAGGAAACAGGGGAAAGAATTAGAATTAGAATTAACGCGAGCCTTTGGAAATAAGCGTATGTTGAGCATATATTTGATACACTTGCTATTTTTTTCTCTTTTCAGGACGATTGCTTCCCTTCTTTGCTTGCCCTGGGCGTAATTATATCGTTTAAAGCACCGTTGTCGAGAATATCATGTGAAGGGTATGTTGATCCATGAATTTTGAATTGATGCGCATTAAAAAAGGCTACTTTTTTAAATTTTATGCTTTAGCAAGGGTCTGTTTAGTATTCAGACCAACTGTTTTACTTTCAGCATTCGTTTCTAGTCTACATTAAAGGGACAGGGAAATGCTTTGGTTAAGATTGCGTGACAGTCACTGGACTTGTAATTTCTCTGAGTAACTACATATGTAGGAAAAATTTTCGATACGATGTAGCAAGCTTATGATATCACTTAGGAATTCCTTTACAGTTGCACGCGTAAGCTCGAATGTGATTTCACGGTGTGCTGCGGATTTGGACCCCCCCTAGATTTGGAGCCCCGGTCCAAATCCGCTATCCGGTCCAAATCCGCAGGCGGATATGGACCACCCTCCACGGATTTGGACCCCCCCAACAAAACTGAGTGAAAACACCATCCTGAACGTTCTAGTAGAAATAGATAATACTTTACATTCCAGTGCGTACTAAATTATGTTTTTAATTCAAAACATGCGTATCGCCAATGCTTACGAACTGGCAGCTGGAAATGACCCGTCGAATGTTTCTTTTGGCCAAGGGAAAATGAGGAAGCATTTAGTTTAATGTTTGGAGAATGCTCGTTTTGAACCTTTTCTGCGACATTCGAACACCGCTAGATTCCGTATAATAATCGTATTCGAAACCCCGTTAAACTTGTTTATTTTGTAGGAATCACTCATACATCAATTCGCTCGATCGAAAAACACTGAAACGCTTAAAGCGAAATCAGAATATTATTACAAAAAAACGCACGTGATCAAACCGGTTAAACAAGAATATGTCGAACAAAACGCAGTGTCCAATGTCACTGATTAACTTAGTTATGAAACAGTGTGAACGATCTCTACATTCAGTAAGATTGTTATTGTTCCTTGCTCGGACGATATGGTACAGTGCGAGTTGTGAGAGGAATGGTTGCACATGAGCCAGAGGGCTAGTAGCTCTGCACTGTCCAGTGGCTCTGCACTGTCTAGTGGCTCTGCACCGTCTAGTGGCTCTGCATTGCCTGCAGACCGCCGGACTCTGGACGTCTTCGTAACTGTTACGTTGTTATTTCGGATCCCTCAGCAGTTAATAATCTTTGAAATTAGAAAATGAGATTGAGTTCAAAATGAGATTGTCTAGCGCGTAAACCCCGCAAATTCGCTTAGTTATTATTTTGTTTCATTGTTTAAAATAAGTTCATTGTATTTTGGTTTTAGCCCGCTTTTGCATTTGCTTCTTTAGGAATCAGGCAAATTCGTTCTTTTGTTTACAGGCATTTCTCATTTTATATTCATTTGATGTCATTGTAATTGGAGACACGCGTTTGTTCCAAAACTTGCTCGCTTCATTCGTTTTTGTATGCACAATTTTCGCACAGTTGGTCATAATTTTAATCAGTTTATTGCAAAACAGCCTCTGTTTCTCTTACAACTCTTGTTGTTGGGCTATATTTTCTCAGTTTTGTGCTTACGTTTCCGTTCGTTTTCGCTCTACTTATAGTTTCAATTTCATAGTCTGCTATTTATAGTCAATATAGTCATTTTCCTTATATTCGCTTGCTTTGGTAACACGCATTTATCTGTTTTCTCTACAATTCTGCACATTGACATCTTAAATGTTAATTTGTGGAAAAAAAACCATAGGAGTAAAGCTATCAATTGATTCCCATTGAAAATCGGGCAAAGAGAAAAACAGGCGGGATTGAATATCACAACTGTTGTGGAAGCTGAAGATGTCATGAACTAAACATTTTACCGCGAAATTTATGAAAAAGATTTTCTTTCATTTACGTAACTTACAGGATATCTTCGGCTATTGTAGCATCAAAGAGCGAAAGAAGGTTACAAATATATACTTTTTTAAACATTTGTAAAGGTTTTCGAGACTCTACAACAAAAAGGGTCCAGGCCGCGTGAAACGAAATGGAACGGAAGATGTAACAACACATCACGGACTTCTGGATTGTCAAAATTTTGTACCTTTTGGGATATCTACGGTTATTTACACATTCCCACATTGATATTAATGATCACCTCGATCCATCATGGAAAGAAAAAAGGTTTCAAACTCACAAATTTAAATGAGTTTGTGAAGTTTTTTTGGCTCTACATCTCCTTAAACAACAACAAAGATCGAGGCCGCGCGAAACAACACGCCCCTCGAGCGACCTGGTACAGGCTCGGCCAATCCAAGGTCTGAGACCTGGGATTAGCAAGGAGGCATATTGCGCGTAACGTATTCTTAAAGGCGCGCAGTTCCCTTTGTGAAAAAAATACGATTTGTTTCGATGATTTGTTTATTTACATTAGTCAGAGCAGATCCGCTTCGGTAAATCATTCGAACGATATTGCAAGTACAAATAAAGTTGTAAAGTCAGTAAATGGCTCTTTAGAAGCAAAACATGCTAAAACATTTCCACTATTATTAACGATAACTTAAAATGTTTACGTTTGCTACTGTTCGTGCTAGAAGCGGTTAATAGTCGTACAAAGGTCAAACCTAAGCAACTTGTTTGATTTTTTTTCTCTCGTGCCAATAAGTTGCCCATATTTTTACTTCTCTTGTCAAACCTGCGATAAGAGCTCTACATTCAAGTTAAATAGTTAGCTGTTAATTGAAATAACACAGAAGGATAGCTCTTTAAGGCGGTATTAATGGTTTATGGTAAAAGATTATGATAACCTGGAAGGAAGGGCCCCTTTAGAAATACAGAATCCATTCAGCCAGTGAGATTCTTTAGAAGAACATCAATCAATTCGTAATCGACTTTATCCTCGGCATCGCTGTCGTGGTTGCTTATTTATAAGCTCCCTAATATTCAGTTCTTGAAACACTATTAGAGTTTGCTGTAAAATTTTGCGGGAAAAGTTGACCTACTATCGAACGGTCGAATAACCTCTGGCTGAGACGCAAAATTGATCGCTTTACAAGTCGTGAGAGCATCGTTGTTTGGTCCCAGACCTCGTTTCTTACCACCAGACCTCGTTTCTTACCACCCCTCTCCCCGAGGTGTTTCTTCCCGCCAAGAGGTTTTCTTTTAACTTGCGCGTCTTTCTTTTAGTGCATAGATAATCAGTAACACCCAACAAGTTGTTACGTATGGTTTAAGACCACACACAGAAAAATTACTTCAGTTATAGTAATACTATGACAACTTTATTCCGTCTGTTATGATTTGATATTGGCCGGCTTAGCGTGGCGGGACCCGTCTTCCCCCTCTAAAAAAACGGAGGGAAGGAAACGTCTGCGAAAAGGTGGTGGGTATGGCTACAGAAAAGCTAATTTGATTTTGCACAAGTATCGCGTTCACATGAAAAAGAAAAAAGGGCTACACAATGACTAATAGCTGTTATTACGGAATTTTGGCTAAGTACATTGAAGTTTGAGAAACACAATTTAAAAGAAGTTAGGTGTTGAGTATGGACACTGGTGATTGAATCTACGAAGTTGAGCGATTGATTCACCGTTTGTTGATTGAAACCCAAGACCTTGTGGTTTTTTTTGTAAGCCGCCCATTCATCTGTATAAACCAAAGAGCCTGGTTGCACGTTTCTTTGAATAATCAGCAATAGCGTAGCTAGCAGCATTTCGCCTTTTGAAAAGCTGCAAATATGGTCTAACGGGTTCATACTGGGTATCGAAAAGCCCAAGAATCCATCTCTCTCCTCGAGGTCGACGTCCCCTTTGGTACTATTGAGACAGAAGTGCACACAATTTTCATTAAAAGTGTAGTCTTTGCTATCGTTCGTGCTAGAAGCACAAGATAAGACACAAATAGGTCTTGATAAGAGATCTTAAGACTTTCACTTTCGTGGCTAATTTTTTTTACGGCTAACAGTTACAATTTTCCAACTTTTACTAATGTCGAGCAATCTAATTAAATCGAATGAAATTGGCCAGTGACGAAAGGTTTGTAGGCAAAAGGCACAATCGCACTTGAGAACAAAATCTGTCAAAAAAACATCACGCCATGCTATGAGTGCATCGCGGTTTTTCGCCAGGCTGCCTTTCCCCCAGCCAAAGTATCTGGCTATTGGCACCGTATGAGTTTTTAAGTGATTATCTTAGTATGTGCCGCTCTAACAAATCTCAACGACATCTTGATTTGTAAATTTCCCGCAATTGATTAGGCGGTCAATGTTTCGAGGCTTCTTCATATGGAACTGCAGATCGATTGCAGCTGTATATAAACAGAAACAAATTAGACGCGAGCGAAAAGAACAAAAGAAATTGCCGCATGTTAACTCAGTATGAGGCTTATATGATCATGATTTTCGCGATAACGTCTTTTTTATGTATTCCGAATCTAGCTCATCATCAGATTTTAGATAATTTGTGCTGTAGGCGCTAATAGCCCATTTCCGAGTTACCTTTGGCCTCTTTTTCAAAGCGAGTCCTGGTGCTCGTGGACGGTGAAAATCGTCATATGTTTTGAAATGAGTAACCTCCTGGGCGAACGCTCCTTGTGCTACTTTTGTGATCTATGACCGGGAGGCTAGAAAGTGAAAAAAACACTTGACCTATAATCGGCACTGAAAGTGTGAATTCACGCTAAGTTCTCTGGCAATTATTTGTTTTCCCAATCTCAATGACGTCGCCCTCAAGGGTGGAGAGAAGAGGACATATATGTATAAGACTCTGAAAGCTACAGGTTGCTTTTAATGTTAGTGGGAGTTAACTTTTGGTACGGAATTCGAACATGACTAGAAGACTGAGAAGTGCATGATTTGGGACGTTTGTCTGATGGGCACACCTTAAAGTGCCTATGATACGATATTGTTTTTTTGCATTTTGTGATTAACAGTTTATTTAAAATAAGAAATAATCGACCTTAGCGTCTAGCAAGTTCTTCTTGACCGTTTTTTTGCGCATTGAAAGTACGATTTGGCGGCCAAAAAGTGTCGCGCGTTAAGCGCGCGACAAAAATGATTATGTTACATAGATATGACGTAGAAAATTTCAATTATGGTGGAGAAGGGAGAAATCTAGAAGAAAGAACGAACGTATTGCGTGGCTGGAGCGCCAAATATAGTTATCTACATGAATAATACACATAGACCGGGTATTTCTATACACTACATTGCAAAGGATGTAGCTGTATGGCCAAAATGTACGCGTTTCGACTGTCGATATCGAGGAGATTTTACTCTTTAATGTCGTCGGCCTTGTGCTTCATACCGGCTTCGAAGACGCCTGTTACGAACACATATCACTACTCAAATCAGGGGAAGATAACCAATGAATTCAGCTAAAAATAATGCTGATTAAGGCGCCTGTTCTCGCACCGTTCACGATTTTTCAACATTCTTTTCGGCTGACATTTCGTAAGCGAGTGTCACAAGCTTATTGTTTTTATTTCAAGCGCTTGAGAGGTACTCATACTCCTTGTCTTTCCACATGACTACATTTGCACTTTTTTTATCGTATGAAAATCCCACCAATTGCAGTTTCCATCATATTTTAATAACAGAAATACATCATTTGTAATAAAGTCCAATCCCTTTCCTGAGCTGACCGATATCCTGTTGCTTGAACAGTGCGAAACCTCTAGCGGATACTGGTATGAACACAAGCTCGAAGGGGCCGTGTGTACGTATTGTCCTAACCTGGGTTTCCGAAAATCCATACCACGAGCCATCAATGCCCCCCGGCCTCAAAGAACTAAGAGTAGCAACAGTAGCAATGAATCCAAGTGCTGTGTGAAAGTCTATGCGTACGAAACATTCATTTATAATACTGATGTTAGTTATTTTCTTTGAGTGGAATGGGTCATACGGCAATGCTGCCTTTAAACTAAAGAAGTCTTTCTCTGTTAAAATCCCCATATGACATTAACTTGAATCAGATGACCATAAACTTATTCGTTTTCCGTTCGATTTGACTGGCTCGACGATCGTGACGATAGTGTCAGATCTGCCTTTCCAATCTCTGAGGAAAGGAGTAACTGAGAGTGAAACTGCCCGCTGACTTCTCCGTGAAAAGCATCGTGGCTCGTGATACAGCTGATTCTTTCGTCAAAAGTTGGCTTTTGGTTTACTAAGGGAATCTCTCTAGAGATCAGAGATCACTGGGGAACCTTCACCGCAAATAGTGCGGAGGAATGAAATGTTATGGCAACAGAAACGAACACAGCTACTCATTCTTAACATAGATTTCGCCACAGAAACCAAAACACAAACGTAGCAAACGAAACATTCAGTAACGGGAATTTTTTTTGTCCTAATCTTGACCTGAACACCGTGGGCGAGAAACCTTCTTTGTAAGTCTTCGTCGAAATCTTCGTTTGATGCACGCGGTTCTCCTTCGTAAGGCTGAACCGTACTTGCAACTTCCATTTCTACTCTACTACTTGAGTGCGATTTACCACAACTCTCCATGGAGTTTGCTGAAGATAGGTATTCATCGCTATCGGACATAATCTCCAGAGTATTTCAATGCTGACTGATAAAAAGATTACAAGAGATGTGAGAGATTTGTGTGTGAACTAGTAGTTTTCACAGTTTTCTACGTCATCACCTGCCAATTCGTTACCAGTCCACGGGACACTTTTAAGACAAAATAATAGCACTTTAGGGTCCAAAAAGACCGAGTTTTAAGTTTTTTTTAAGTTTTTCTTCCATCGGGATTGGTTTGTACATATGATAAGCTAAACATTTGTGCACAAAAAATTCGTGTCACGGACATTTAAATAGATTGCCCATTTCGATGCAATTTTTGTGGAGAGTCGGTTAATGTTTGCAACTGTGTCAACTCCAGCCTCGTTGACGTAGTTTTGGCGTCTTAGACTCCCGAGAAGGAGTGCAAGGTTTAGAAACAAAAGGCGAACACTGAAAACAGGTTAGTTACTGCTATTTCAGTAATATTTTGACACTCGTGATTAAGTGATACAGGGAAAGCGAAATATCTGAGAACTTTGAACATTTCAAACGTTAGCACTAAGATGTTATCTAGTATGACAGAATTGAGGTTTATTTACCCTTTCCACATAAATCGTAATTAGTGTAATTGAGGCTGTTCATATTCCTGCGAAACGTGATTAAAGCTTTTATTTTTTTGTATTCCCAATTTTAATGTATTTTCAAACGCAAATTGAACAAAATTTTTTACTTAAACGTTGCCCGTGAATAAAGAGTTGAACTAGACGTCAGTCGTGAACGACGGTTGAATAGGGGTATACAAATCCGCCGATCCCGACTATTTTCATTGCAATTGTACAAGTTTATTTTTTTATGCCGATCTCTCAAGAAGTTTTTTAGCATTACTTTTTTATAAGAAGGAAAGCACATCGCTAAAAAATTGAGCAAGAACTCGTGCGGTAAACTCCATTGACAGGTAAAACATCGTGGGTAATTCTTACGTCTGGGAATGGAGGTGTGGAATATTCCCACATAAAAGTTACGGGAGTGCGGAGGTAGTCGTCCGAAATTTTAGAAGAAAACCAGGCCCTAACAGACACCAGTAAGAGGTACCAATTTTTAGAGCTAAAACCACAATGTTTTTTCTGTTCACATCAGCCCCAAGAAAATTCTACCGGTGGTCGTTTCATCACCAAATCACCAATTATAACCCCTAAAGTACGACGATCGCCCCTTCACTTTCAGATACTCATAACGCATAATAGATAGCAAGAGATACAAAAGAGTGGTCGAGGCAGAAAGGCAAAGATTGGGAAAGGTCTCCTTTAAATCTACTGAGTTGCGCCGTAGGGCGGTTCTAAACGAATACAGAGTTCAGTCAAATAGATTAAAAGAAGAAAAGAAGCTCCTTCCTTTTTATCCGAAGGAAGGCTTTTACAACCAAAAGTAAGTTCGAGTAGAAATTTATATGTATTGGGTGTAAGATTTGCGAGTAGGTTATTTACTGAAGGCGCGCTTTTGATTGGCTTTAATTCATAGGGGGGACCAACGCGCTGAGATTAAAATTAACGAAGAAATGACGCCGAATGCTTTTAACCTAATATCACGTGTTCTGTAGTTAGCAATTCAACTTTCATCTGAGGGAAAATGTGGTAAGGCGCCAGCTTTGTGTGTTCCGGGCGTTTCTGTAGTTTCTTGTTTTAGCTCACGTTCTTTAATCGCGAATGTTATCAGTTGGGTTTAGACGTCACCTATGATTGCCAAACTACCAGAGTGACGTGAGGTAACAATTGCAAAGTCTTTGATAATAGATATATATCGAATGCCTAGGGGTGGACCACATGAATAAAGGGAGGGGAGGGGTAAACGATTTAAATAATTTTAGTACACTAAAGTTCTCTCAAATGTTTTTAAGTATTTAAGCATTACAGTTTACTCTTTGGATGGTTAAAAATACTCAAGTATATCCCAGCTATGTTCCAGTCTGCTCTTAAGATTAATTTTTTGGATAGCTTAGCCTTGGGCTGATGTGTTTTCTTCCTTGATTTGCAATGTTCCACTCCGTCCTGAATACACCAAATATCTACACAATTTTTTTTCAAGCTGAAAAACGGTTTGCTAGTGTTTCTTGTAGTGCCACCATAATGAGTAACCAGTTCAAAGACGTTAAAAGTTAATACGAACTTAACAATTGGTTAGTATATTTTACTTACATGGTGACTCATACAATACTATGCCTCGCTTCGCTTTAAACCGTTTTAGACTGTTCTGAAAATATACTGTATTCTCAACAAATAATATGCGATAACTTCAATTTCAAACAATCATATCATAAACATTTTTTATCAACTGCTATGGAGGGTAATTAGGTTAATTGAGGGCCTGTGTATATAATACAGGAAGAAGGATCACCCTTGCCGTCCCTGCTTGAGTTTGAAATATATACAGAAACGCTTAGAAACTAGAGTGAAAACTCGGAGGAGAATTTCCCTCTTCATCCCGTGTTAAGAATTTCCCGTTAGGACAATGCTTTCTCGAAAATTCTTGAACTGAAAGCAAGCCCAGTAGAAAGTAGCAACTGCAACAAAAGGACAAGAACAGGAGAAAAAGGAAAAGCCAGAAAAAAAGCCTAAAAGTCATAAAAAGTTGGTTTAGACTTTAGTGAATGCCCCTGGAAAAATCGTTTTCAGCCGTACACTTTATCGTTCCCACGAATCGCTTGTCCAACACGCGTCGAGTAATTTTGCCATTGGTTCTGAAATTTCAGTTGTGTGACCATGCACCACATCCGGTCTATTGTTATGTTCAAAACGCGCCTTTCCTGTTCATGTTTTCTGCACAATTTATGTTTTGTTTTTTCATATCAAACAGGTTGTAGTCTATTACGTCCTCGTATTTTCAAGAGCCTTTTCTTTTCTTTTCTAACTTTTCCTTTCCTTTCTTTTTTCTATTGATTTGTTGTTAACATACTTCCTTGGTTCTGGTGAATTGAGCGTTGAATGGGTTCTGCAGCTTATACTGTAATTTTTCTAGTTTATATTCCTTTATTGCATGTAAAACATTAATTTATTTTGTATCATTTTTCTTGGTAACATCTGTTAGTTGTCCTCGTAATAATAATAATAATAATAAAGCCTTTATCTAGAGAGGGTGGCACTTAATAGCCAAAGGCTAATAAACTTGTGGCCCTCACAACTATTTACAATCTATATTACTGTAAGCATAAAATATATATATATATATACAGTTAAAATATAAAATATGACAGGATTCGATTATAAGATAAAAATAAATTATTAAATTATGAAATGATGCAAAAATTGTTGTTCCTTAAAAATCTTGGCAAACATGTTCTTTTTAAAACATGCTACAGAATTTAGTTTCCTAATTTCAATTGGTGTACTGTTCCACAGTCTTGTTGCCGAAACAGCGAAAGAGCGTCCTCCTTCTGTTTCTCTTTTATATTTAGGACAAAGAGCATTAGTGCTTGAATATCTAGTGTTGCGGGAGTGCCGCTTATTATTTAAAATTAAGTGTTCATTTAGATAATTCGGCAAAGTCCCATTAATTCGCTTATACATTATTGTGCATTTATCAATCTTATGTTGCTCATAAAACGGGATCCAACCTAGCTTGTTAAACAAAGCAACTGATGGTGTCATGCGATCGGCATAACAAATAACGCGTGCCGCACGTTTTTGCAATCTTAAGACCCTATGAACCGACTCTTTATCGCAATTTGCCAAAACAACGTTAGCGTAAGACATAAAAGGGCGAATAATGCTATTATAAAACTGAAGTCGCTGTTTAAGAGGTAGACACGCTCGGATCTTACGCAATATTGCGATTCTAGAGGCCAACTTTTTACATACTTTCTCAACATGTTCATTAAATGACAATTTGCTGTCAATTTCTACGCCTAATAAGGTAGCACAATCCACATTACTGAGCTGTTTTCCATTTACGATTACATCTATGTCACTTCTATTTATGTTGGCCACGGGTCTTTTGCCAGTGATCGTAAGTACTTTAGTCTTGTCTTCATTTAATGGGAGCTTATTCGCTGAAGCCCATAATTGAATTTCAGAGACAGACTTGTTTAGTGATGAATTTAAGGTGGCTAAGTCCTTCACATCCGCAGAAGCGGTGACAGTCGTATCGTCTGCGTAGAGGTCCAACTGAGCACTTGTATACAAGGGCAGATCGTTGATAAACAAAATGAAGAATAAAGGACCCAAAATACTGCCCTGGGGGACTCCATGCAACATCAAAGCTTCGCTTGACTCACTCCCATTTACACGGACCACTTGCTTCCTTTCCAAAAAATAAGAGTGACACCAGGCAAGCTCCCGGTTCACTATGCCGTACAGTTCCAACTTGCGCAACAACAGCTTATGGTCCACCATGTCGAAAGCCTTACGATAATCGACCAGGACCATGCTGCAAACCTGATTATTATCTAGGCTGAACAAAAGCTCGTCAATTAACTTGATTAGGGCAGTCTCGGTACTGTGCATCCTACGAAACCCAAACTGTCTGGAATATAACAAGTTATTATCCATAAGGAAAGCATATAGAGAGTTGTGCATGTGACGTTCGATTACTTTTGACACTACCGGTAGCGACCTCGTTTGTTTTATACCATTTTATTTTACTTCCGTTTACTCTATTTTGGTTTTCTGTCTAATGTAATTTGCCTGCTGTATTACTGTTGGTTCGCATTTACAATAAATTGCTTTGGAAATCCTTGAATCCTCCTCGTTCCTACTCACTCGACTGCCGCATCCTGTGTCATTAATTTCGAGTGTTCTCTCAACTTCCCAAGTGGGTTATCCCTCCGGTAAACCAATAGAAAGTGCGGTCTGTTGCTTTTACCAAAAATACTGTATTTCTATGATGAAAGTTGATCCAAAAAGAGTTGTCAAATCTACATAGTGTCTTCAAAGCGTTTTGTGGGTTTTTTTATGTCTTTGCAGAGAATAACCTTAATTTTCGACTGTGAAGCCATGTTCAGTCAAGCAAATTATTATGAGTAGTACTGGTACACAACAGAGTTAGAAATTCCAAAGTCGATCATTACTTCAAATAAATACAAGCTTTTGAGTTTTATTCAGGAAGGATTTGTTGTTTTGTTTCTATTTTTCTTTTCCGTGATGTACTGACCTGTTTTTCGCCTTGAAAACCTACTATTCTCGAGTATAGTTTTGCTGTTTTTCTGTGGCAAAACACGTGAGAATCACCCTCCTCTCCAGCGTTTGCTAACTGACTCAAATCAAAGCGAGGCGGAACGTTTGCGACAGAAAACTTTTTCATTTTTCGTAATTACCTGACAAAACCTTGTCTTAATCTCGGCTTGTAAAAGCTTTTTTCTCGTAAGAGCTGAAGTACGATTTTCCACAATATTACAGACTAGATCGAGTCCTATTAGTTCTTGCAGTTGGATCTGCGGGTCCAAGATTTCCTTGCAAAGACTGTGAATAGTTTTCTGTTTTCATAAACACTTTAACATCTAACATGCATATTCATTTCCCGATAAACAAGAAAAAAATTCTGCCGAACTAAAAACAGACGTCTGCTCCTAAAGAAATTATTTCACGGTCGCCTGTGAAATAGCCTCGAGGTTATAATTTCAAAAAAATTAGTTTACCCGCAATTGAAGAAACATAAAAGAGAAATATAATTGTGTCTTGAGCAAGCTTAAAGAATAAAAACAAAGAAGACCACACAATAGAGTTGCAATTAACAGTTTCCGTCAAATAAGAGTTGTTTTGAACAGTCAACCATTTTCCGCTAGCTCAACACAATATATTCTACCCTGGGGGCTTTTAGCTATGCAAAATCTACGGTAACAAACAGCTTACTATTTAAAAGCTTTTGCACTCCTGAAGCGCAGCTGATTGCTTAAACCGACTAATTGAATTCAAAGTAGAAAACAGATTATTTTTTTTCCCGTAAATGTTTGTAACGTAAGAAAGCTTGTGATCTATTACGCAAAGATGGCTGGTGGGGTGGAGACCACGAGCAGTTCAACAAAGAACAAAAACACTTTAAAAAAGGCAAGTTTTGTCTGATATACTCTACGAGGTCAGGTGAACGCACTGCGATGCGTAGGATTCAAGCTAAGAGGGACTGGTGCATAATTTCTCCTTACAGTGTCACAACTGAATCAAAGTCAAAAGTCATGAGAATTAGGCAAGTGATCACCAATTTCAGAAACTCTTGATTGTTAAACAAATTCTCCTTGTCAGAACCTTAGGAAATGTTTAGCTAACAGTATGGAGAATATACATATTGATGTTAGGTTGTAAAGGGTTAACATTTGAAGATGTGTCTGATGCACCAACCCTTTTACTCACAAGATCTCATTATTAATTCTCCTTACTGTTAGCCACAAAATTCTTATGAAGTTAGTACGGAGAATTGGGTATTGTTTCAGCTAATAATTTCTTAATTGATACTTTTCTTTATTCTCATCTCTTGTCTGTTTGATATTGATTGATATTGTATTGATATTGTATTAATATTGCATTGATATTGTATTGATATTGTCAGGAGAAGTTATGTCTTGGTCATTCATAGGAGTTAAAGGGTTTTGTACACAGAAAATGGGTACAATGAATTTCATTGTTTGACATGCTGTCTAAGATAACGTCAGATCGCTTGATCTTGCGGCTAAAATAATTGGGCGTCTGGTTTAAAGGAGCCGCGCATTATTGAGATCAGAAATCAATCACTTTGTTTTTAGCAAATTTAAAAGATCATGACACAGGGGCGTTGTAAGTGTTTATAGGGAAGTACGTATAGGGCTGGTAAACATTTCTGTGCACCTTACGTGAATTAGCTTATACCGTGTCACGATTCTGCGAACTCAAAAGGGTTTTTTTTTGTGCGAACTCGACTGCCGCCACGTGTGTATTCGTTGTCTCCTCAGTCTTCTAAATATAAAGATGTTCATCGGCCCAGTGGCGTGACCGTGTAACGCAATATCACGACATCTTCCCCTTTTTACAAAGTTTATCTTCAAAAGTTAATTAATACTTAATGTTCGGTTTCGATCACTGTTCAAATCACATAAAATCGATAAAACATTGTTCTTCATTGAAATCATAAAAAGATAGAAACAGAACCCAACAACTATGTAGCGGCTCAATCATTCAATGTTCAGTTCATATGGTAATCCTGATGCCACAAAGGCGGTCGACGTCTGCGTTCTGATCGACGAGTTTCAATCCTTTGTGGCTCAAGCTCAGTTCCCATCTCATTTTCAGGTGGCATTCTCTCTGTTTTGGTCTCGCCATGGAACTCCGGTGGAGGAGGTCCTGGCTCTGTCAGATTTGGCGCCGGTTTGAGGGTAGACTCGGGCGGAGTTAGTTCTACCAGACTCATAGGTGGTGCTGTTTCCGGGGTCAGGCGCAGTTGCCGACGGTTGCGTCGGTATCGCCTGCCGCAAACTTCAACTTCATAAGACCTGTTCCCCAAGGCTTTCATGCAGGTCCCCAGACTCCATTCCTCCCTTCCGGGAAGCCGCATCCTGATGGCCTGTCCACACTTTAGTGCCTCTAAAGGGCGAAACTTTTTGTTGTATTGTTGAGCTTGTCTTTTCTTGCGCTCAGCTAATTTGGTGGCTGTTTCCTGGTGTGATGGCTGCCGCAGGAGCGTTTCGTGGGTTGGTAAGAAAGTGCGTGTGCGGCGTCCCATCAGTCTCTGTACGGGTGATGTTCCTAGACCCTCTGTTGGGGTGTTGCGCCAATCAAGAAGGGCTAACAGCGGGTCTTGCCCATCCGCTTTCGCTTTCGTCATCAAGTTCTTGCAGGTCTTCACGGCATTCTCGGCGCGGCCATTTGACTGGGGGTAACGGGGGCTCGAAGTTCTATGTTCAAACTGCCATTCTCTCACGAATGCACTGAACACCGATGACGTAAACTGAGGTCCGTTGTCGGTAATAAGCACGTCTGGTATCCCATGGCGGACGAATTGTACTTTACACGCAGCTATCACGCTAGCAGATGTGGCCACCTTAACCTCCTGGACTTCAAAGAACCCACTCCAGTAGTCGACTAGGACAAAGAAATGTTGTTGCCCAAGGTCAAAAAAATCGGCACCTAGCATCGACCAGGGACGCGACGGGATCGGATACGGTTGCAATTCCTCGCGGCACTGATCTGGCTGGTACGACTGGCAGATTGAGCATTTGGAAACAAAGTCCTTTACTTCCGAATTCATGAGGGGCCAATAGAGGACCTCCCTAGCGCGACGTAAACACCCTTCGATTCCAATATGTGATCGGTGAATTTGCTTCAACATTTCTTTTCTCAGGGAAGGGGGTACCAGCAATCGCTCCCCCAGAAATACTAGTCCCTTGTCTTCTATAAGCTCACTTCGTTTGTCATAGTAAGGCGTCAGCTCAGGGGTACAGGACTTCCTTGACACTGGCCATTCACCCTTGATTGCTCCGATTAGCTTTTGCATCACTGGGTCCCTGGCAATCTCGTTTCTGAATTCAGCGAGCCTGTATGATGCAATCGAGAGGTTTTCTGAATGATCTATCTCGGCAAGTGTACAGATCAGACTTGTATCGTGCTTGGAGGCTTCGGTGGTGTTGCGGTATGCTCGACTCAGTGCATCTGATACCCACATAAGTTCCCCTTTTTTATACTGCACATCCAGGGAGTAATTCTGAAGGGCCATCAGCATTCTCTGGAGTCTCTTTGGTGAGTTGTGTATTGGCTTGGTAAAAACTGCCCTTAGTGGTTCGTGGTCAGACTCGATGTGCACAACTTCGCGTCCCAGTATGTATTGATTGAACTTGTCGGTTGACCACACTATGGCGAGGAGCTCTTTCTCGATTTGAGCGTAACGCGTTTCGGTGTCGGTCAGAGCTCGCGAGGCAAAGGCAACGGGCTGACCCTTTTGCATCAGTACTGCACCTAGACCCGTTATGCTGGCATCGCATTGGATTGTCACTTCTTCAGTAACATCATAGTATTTCAGTACCGGGGCCTTGGCCAAGTATTCTTTGACTGTGGTAAATGCTTTCTCATGCTGTGGAAGCCAACACCACTCGACGTCCTTGTCCTCAAGCCTTCGCAAAGGTTCTGTCATGTCGGACAGGAGTGGCAAGAATTTGGCCAGATAATTGACCATCCCCAAAAACCTCTTCAGGCCTTTCACATCAGTCGGCGGTGGCATATCCAAAATAGCTTCAACTTTGGCTGGGTCTGCCTTTAGACCATCAGGAGTCAAGAGGTGGCCCATGAAACGCACTTCGGTTTGAGATCTTTTCAGCTTGAGTTTGTTGAGCTTGAGGTTCCACTCCCGGCATTTCTTGAAGAACGCACGTTCGTTCTTTTCAAGGCTCGAGTTGACCTCTGCGTCAGTTTCGCCAAATCCAGCGATGAGGAAGTCGTCAGCGATAACTTCAACTCCTTCTAAATTTTCTACGAATTCATGCATGCGTCGCTGCCAAACTTCAGGCGCACTTGAGATACCAAAAGGCATGCGGGCCCATCTATAACGCCCAAAAGGCGTATTGAACGTTGTCAGGAAACTAGAAGCATCGTCTAAGAGGATTTGGTGGAAACCATCCTTGGCGTCACAAAGAGTAAATTTCTTGGCACCTGTTAAGCGGGAGGCCACTTCATCGATAGTCGGCAACTGGTAATGCTCTCGCCGAATGGCACGATTTAAATCTCTCGGATCAATACAGATGCGTACTTTGTTTGGCTTCACTATGGCCAACATGCTGGATACCCACTGCGTCGGTTCTGTTACTGGAATAATAACTTTACGATCAACAAGTTCGTCCAGCTTGTTTTTGATGCATGGACGCAAGGCTACTGGCACTCGCCTCGGTGCGTGGACCACTGGTTGCGCCTGTTCGTCTATGGCTATTTTGTATGTTCCCGGTAGGGCCCCTAATCCGTCGAATACGTCCTCATACTCTTCGAGCAAGGAGGCTTTGGGACACTTGACGTGTAATGCTAGGACGTCACAATTATGCAAACTCACAAAGCCAAGATTGAGGCTGGTGTTCAATGATAAAATCGGTTGATAGTCTCCGTCTAAGATGTTAAACTCCATTGACCTCCGCTGTCCACGGGACCACACAGGCAGGGTAGCTTTACCAGCAATTTTGCGGCGATCCCCTGTGTACGAGACTATTTCCTTTTGGCATGGTTTGAGGCGATGAAGGAGGGTGTCCCCAGTGATTTGCTTGTATAATTGGGCCGGGAGAATGTCGCACTGCGACCCAGTATCTATTTGAAACTGGACTTCTGTCTTGGGATCTGGCCCATAAATGTGGAGTTTGACCACTGCCAATTTTTCCTGGCCTTTGCTCTTACTAGTAGTAGCACCAATGTAGTAGGGGTCGTTTCCCATGTCGACGGCTTCGTGGACCGCCGAAACTCTACTTTTCACTCCTCGGGGATTAGCGCGACATTTATTCGCAAAATGATTCATACTCCCACAGTTAAAACATGTTCTTCCATACGCGGGACAATGACGTCCATGCACCATTCCTCAATTTCCACATTCTTTAGACGGTCTTCTAAATGCTTGTGACTTAAGTTGTCGTTCTTCTTCAGGTTTTTCTGCCGATCCCGCCTTCCGTAACGCATGAACTGCAGTGTCTCCTCCAGCCATTAGCTTTACTTGCTGTTGGGTCTGTTCTGACGACTTAATAATGTCAACTGCTTGTAGGAGAGATAAATCATTCAAACGGAGAAGTCTCTCGCGGACGCGATCATCCCGTATGCCTAGCACGAGGCGGTCACGCAAAATTTCATCTGGTGTGATTGTATCGTGTGCACAGTTTTTTGCGATCGTTCGAAGCTCCGTAAGATACGTCGAGATGTTTTCGCTTGGTTCCTGGTTTCGGTTGTTGAACCTATAACGTTCATATATGACCTGTGTCCTAGGAATGCAGAATTCGTCGAACTTCTTCAGGACTTGTGAAATGTCGTCTGCGTTTTCGTCTTCGTTCCAAATAAAGGTATCGTGGGCTCTGACGCCATCCTCGCCTATAATGCTTAGTAATGTCGACACACGAACTATGCCCTCTTGTTTATATACACCAGTAGCGATTTCGTAGCGCTGCCACGCTGCTTTCCACGATTTCCATGCGGTGGCTAAATTGTCGTCAAAAATAAGCGCTTTCGGCGGGGGCAAATTTGACGGGGGAATAAAAACTTGAGTCGGCGCTGGTGGCACAACTATGGATGCTTCAGCTGCTTCTGTCATCTTTAGGGGTGAGCCGATCCCACTCCTGACACCATGTCACGATTCTGCGAACTCAAAAGGGTTGTTTTTTGTGCGAACTCGACTGCCGCCACGTGTGTATTCGTTGCCTCCTCAGTCTTCTAAATATAAAGATGTTCATCGGCCCAGTGGCGTGACCGTGTAACGCAATATCACGACATACCGTTTCTCTTTTTTCGCGTATAGCGGGCTTGGTAGAGAAGGGAAGGCCTATAGAAGGGATTATCTGGCGCCGGGAAAGATTTACACTATGCATGTAAAGATTCCTCGTAATCACGCGTTTTCGTAAATCTGAATTATAAGATTTTTATGTAATACACTTAAAAGAGAATTATCTGAGAAAAGAGAGGTGGAGGGAAGGAGGGTCAAAGGCACCTCCCCCACTCCCCTAAATGAATTAAGCCATATTTTGACTTGAGGATGATAACAAGTACCAGGACTCCTTACCACAGGCATCTCAAGCTCGATAAGAAGTAATAGAATTTTGAGGCTTTCATACATGATATATGTTTTGTTTCTCAAACCCGCTGACATCAATCAAACTTAATCACAAGCAACGACAAAATGTCGCAAAATCATATAAATTTGTAACCGAATTTTTCAATATATGGCATGATTTTGGTTATTGAACTTCGACCACATATCCATCGGCTGGTAATGTCTACTTTCTTCGAGAATGAGTAGGAATCTTCATCGTGGCATAAACAAGCTAACTCAACTTAACCACTACGAGCCCCAAAATGGGCTTCCAAGCTGAAAAATATTCCACGATACTACGTTAAGGTAAGGTAATATGAAAAAAAGCTTTACTCAGAGCTCTCAAGTTTGACTTCTAGTAAAGGGTGAAATGTTCGACCACATATCCATCGAGTGTGATACCGCGCTCGGCCATCACCCTTCTGGGAACGGTAGGCTGGGGCTGGGGAGGCATTCTCCCCCGGAAAAATGTAAAAAATGTACACCCCCTTATTCTTGTTCTGAGCATTTATGAACAGAGTCAGTCCACTGTACTAGTCAGCAGTCAGCATGTGACTGACTAACTTCTCACTAATAGAACAAAAGGAAAGTGTAATATCAAGTTTGTTATCTAAAACCTCTGTTACTTGGATCTTAAACATTTTTGTAGGCTATGGAAGAATTTATGTTAACAAGGAAAGATCTATTGTAGATCAGAACATATACAATTTTAATCTGTTCTCTTTTAAGTGGTTCTGAAGGAACTTTAAGTATTTTTGTTTAGTAGCTTGCTCAGCTTGATACTCCAATACATCACTGAGTGGAATCCTCCCAGTCTCCCAAACGAGTTTTCATTATTTATTAAAAGGGATGACATGACAGGAAGCACTCTGTCTGAAAATAACGTACACATCTTGGAATTCAGGTCTTGATCAACATTTTTAATTAATAAATATTAGGATGTGGCATTAACTTCATCAACAATAAGTGAGCTTAGTAAGATGAGGTTGGTCTAGCATAGGAGATCCAGGCAAGAGGTTGCACAATTTATTTGGAATGCCTGTGGTTTGAAGGAGAACTCTTTTTTTAAGTTCAGTTGGAAAACAAGACAACAGTTTGTTTGGCATCCACTGACTGGAAGATGACTTATACCATATTTACTCAAACACAGCGGGGTTTGTTAAATTTTTCATGATTCGAATTTGGCGTATATTCTAGGGTGGTGTTTATTCTAGGGTGGCGTTTATACAAGGGCAGTGTTTGTTAAATATCCAATTTGTTTCTTGCAAACAATAGTATGGTAACTGACCATTTTAATTTAAAAAAACAGAAACATGTTTTAGTGCTTCAGTCTAAGAGTATTATTTATATCATTCTAAAATTCCCAATTTTGCATCAGAACTGGTAAATTCAAAAGGATGTGTCTGGTTCACTCAAAATTTTCAACTGTGATCGAAGCCTTGATCACATCATGATGCTGCATTTATTCGAGGTTAGCATTCATTTGAATAAATATGTTATGTACTAAATAAACTGCTCACACCAAAGAGAGAGGAAGCTCACAACCATTACATTTTTGCCAGCCTTTTTTGAGAGTACAGACATTTTTTTTACAGTGACTGCTACTTTGGTTTTCAAGTTTTTATTGTCTCAAATTTAAGTCCTTACAGCTCACAATATTTTTTGTATAGTTGTCAGGGTCTCAATCAAGAGACAGCTGAAGATGGTTCAACTAAGAATTTTGCATGTGAGCAATGAAAATCTGTGTATAAGCACTATTGTTTGAAAATATTGCAATGTGGAAGCTGATGTTATGCTACAACAAGTGCAAAAGAGAGTATCATCTGAGTAAAGTGACCAAAATTATATGGAAATGTGTAGCTTCAATTGTGTCTGTACCTGTGGTCAAAGTCATTCATATCTTTTTCTTACTAACTCTTTGAGTGACTAGTATCTAATTTCTCCTTACAAATCAGGCCTTGATCATATATTAAGGTCATGGGAATAAAGCAAATGATCACCTACTTAAGAAGCTCTTGATTGTTAGACAAATTATCCTTGCCAGCACCTTAGGAAATGTATACAGAACTGTGGGTATGGAGAATATGTAAACTGATTTGAGTGTGTATAGGGTTAAGTGCATCCTCAACTGCTGAGTAACCTTAAATTGTGCTTGTCTCATTCAGCTATGCCAATATTGTTTTAGGTTCATAAGCTGGAGTTTTGTTGGCTGATGCCCTGGACAAGAAGTGTGACACAATATTTACATGTAGTGGAATCCAGTCCAATCATTGCAGAAGCAATGCAGTTGCTGCAAGACAACTTTGCTTGGATTGTTACCTGTTCTTAAGAAGTCCTGAACAGGCAAGTATTTGATTTACTCTTAACTTTTTAAGAAGGAACTGATGCAGACGATTTTAAGCTGCTTGAGTCATGATCAAAGATCTGTTACCCCTAAGCACAAGTTATGATTAATCAGACAAAGAGTGGCACCCATGTGATCTATTACCAACAACAACTCAACAAACACACAACAACATGGAATCTCAGAACTTTTTCTTTTCTCACACTCACAAGATGAAAAACATCTTTCTATATTTCTTTACCAAGCTCAAAACCTACAATCTTTGTTTTTTTATTTGCAAAAGATGGAATCTGCTTGTGAAATAGAAGCTCCTCACACTGCATTGAACAGTGGACTCATATGAAGATGAGATGAGAAGATTCACAACTACACTGTTACATACTATAGTTGAGCAGATGTTTTATTTGAGATTTGAACCAGACAGAAAAAATTGCATAATGGGCAGCTAACAGAAGTTTATTCTTTACTCTAATGTTGCTCATTTCAGAGAATAAAGGCACCAATTTTGCCTTACATAGATGGAGAAACTCTAAGAAAGTTAATAAACTTGTTGAAACTTTCATTTGATCTTTTTTTCTTCATGCAGACCAAGGATATTGGTTGTGAAGGAAACCTGTTTTTAAACAAATTGGTTGGAAGTCAAATTATTGTTGTTCCTCAGCTTCAGTACAAATCTGGCCTTAAACAAATGATGGAGAAAGTGTCTGGAAAACTGTAAGTGAAAGGTCAGAGAACTGTAAAACCTAGCAAGTTGGCACTACTATGGTTGCAATCATTAAAAGTAATCTACCTCAAACTGACATTAGGCTTTACTTTTAAACAGAGCTGTCACTAAGTGACAGCAATGGACCGGCTCATTGTATTACAATTGCCAATAAAAATATTGAAATTCTTTTGAAGAAATTTGTGTTGCAGCCATTTTACAGTGGAATTGACGGTGTATTAATTTACTAGTAACAGGTTTAGTTGCAGGGATAGATCTCACTGGCAAAACTTGCTAGAAAGGTTTAAAAAGACTGCATGAATTTACTGTAATGCCTGGGACATTTTAATTGAACAGAACCATCTTTGTGGTGTAAACTGATGAAAATCATGATGGCCACCTCCTTAGTGCATCTTCTAAAACATGAAGGCAAGCAAAAATATTACAGGAGCTGCTATTGGCTCTCAAGTTGGTTCCTCTTAAAGGAATTGAAAATCAAGCCATATCTACAATGCAGCCTTTTAGGTGCTAATCTTAGAATGTCAGAAATCTTGAGAAGTTTAGGCCTTTTTACAGTTCTGTATTTAGTTGCCAAGCCTTTGATTTGAAGTGAGGCTGTAGGTGATGACCTTGTTGTAAAAGAGACCAGTACCTAGTAAGCTTAACAACAAAGCAATTTACATTTGAAAAGCAGCAAGGTTTATATCATAACATGGTCACCCTTAGTCTCACTCCTGTTGAAAGGCTTGGCAACCAAGCACACACCTGTAAAATGGACTATTGTGGATTGGACCCGCTCCCTCTCCCCTTAGTTTGATAATTGACTGCTTTGTCCCAGTCTTCTGCCACAATCTGAAAGCAACTGGATATAAGGAGCCCAATATGAATGAACAAATAATAAATAGTTTAATAAATTATTAGTGAAGAAAAAGACAGGTGAAAAAGAAACAGAGGAATGAATAAAACAGGTCAACCATTCTTTAAGCCTCTTAAAGCATTCTTTAAGAAAAGTATCAATTAAGGAATTATTAGTTTGAACAATGCAAAATTCTCTGAACTAACTTCAGAAGAGTTGTGTGGCACACAGTACAGTAAAGAGAATTATTAATGAGATCTTGGGAGTGAAAGGTTTAGCAAATCAGACACATCTTCATCTGGTAGCCTTTACACCCTAACATCAGTATACATGTTCTCTATGCTCTTCTCTATACATTTCCTAAGGTGCTGACAAGGAGAATCTGATGAATAATCACTGATTGTTTGAGAGCTTCTGTAGTTGATGATCATTTCCTTTATTCATGTGACCTTAATGTATAAATTGGGGATGATACTGTTTGCATAATCACTGTTGAGGAATAAAACACCTAATTAATTTGTAATGAAGGTAAATGTTTACTTGGCGTTCCCTATTTTAAAGTGATTCTAAATTTCTTGTTGGCCAGGAGGTTATATAAACCACTCAGGAGACCAATAGATTCTGCTCTTTTGTATGACCCTGGGGAAATGCTAGGAAAACTCAAGAGAGTTGTTATTATAATTATTATGCAGTGAGTAAAGAGGGCAGCAGATATTGGAAAATTCTTGAACCAAGTTTTGATGGGCTAGGTTATTTTTGGCCCAGATATGGAGAGCATTCTCCTCAAATTCAACTTGCTTACTTACCTGCCTCACCTGCTTCTGTTTCTCAATGAAAACCCAGCATGTATGCCAAGGCATGTTTGTAGATGTTAAAGTTCCTTCCTGCTGACTTTATTTGTTTTTATTTTTTCAGGAAAGAACAGGGCTCATCAGCTTATCTGATTGACGTTGGAGGCTCCTCTTACATGGGGATGTTTGGTTACTTAACAGCATTTCAAGAAATGATAGATCAGGTAAAATTACAAGCTTTTTGTGCATTGTGTGCTCATTTTGTGCATATCTGGTCAAGAGGTGATGAATGCAGTTAAACACTGATCACACAAAAGCCTGTTTGTTAAAGTATTTTATTCTGGATATCTGTCAAAACGTTGGCTTTGTTTGTTTCAGAATGTGCTGAAGAATTTTGATGACATTGTTGTTACAGTTGGCAGTGGTGGAAGTGCATCAGGAATAGCCATTGGTAACTATTTAACAGGATCAAAACTCAAGTAAGCTCTAAATAAAAATATTGATATTTTCTTTCTTGACTGTGTGGGAGGGCTGGACAAGAAAAAATCTGGCTCAAGGTCATGCCATATAGACCTCTCTCTGACCAATCTGTTCATTATGACCAGGAGCCAAATATTTTCCAGTCTGGCTTGTCCCCACTTAGTCACTAGGGATTTTATTATTTGACCAGCATTCTTTGTCTTCTTTTCTTCTTGCTGTTTGCATCTCAGGAGGCCTGCATATACAGAGCTCTGCTGTTATTTATGGCACCACTGCCACCATTGCTTTTCTTCATCTAAAGGGTTTGATTTTTTAAAATTTTTTTTATTAAATTTACATCCAGGGATTTACTGGTCTTAGGAAAAATAATAATAATAATAATAATAATAATAATAATAATAGTAATAATAGGACTGAGTGGAATTCAATTCGGTCTGTTATCTTAAAAGTGATTAATACAATCAGATGAAAGATCCTTGAAGATCTTGGCAAGAAAACGAAAGATCCTTGAAGATCTTGACAAGAAAATGAAGGATCCTTGAAGATCTTAACAAGAATTTTGAAGATCCTCATGAGGATCCTCAAGAGGATCCTCAAAGGTCCTCATGAAGATCTTGTAAGATCCTTAAAGATCCTTGAAAGATTTTCACCAGGGTGAAGTGGGAGTCAGTTATATTAATGTTAACACTAAGTCCTGTTACCAATTTATCAAAACTATGACAATTTGAGAAAGAAGCTGGATGTATTGGTTGTGCATTTTCATAACAAGATGTGCACATGACACATGCTATCGACTCATTCAGGCATGATGCATCAACTGTCCTATTACACTGTTCAGACAGAAGCATGACACATACAATGTCCTATTTATGCTTAAATTAGGCTGGTGATGACCAATCACATTAGAGTATTTCGTTATAGTTTCCAAAAAATGAAATGCTATATCACCTTTCAAGAACCCCTGACAAACTATTTCATGAATGTTATGGAAAAGCTTTATTCTCTTGACCTATAGGCTGATAAAAAATTTCTGCAACTACCTAAGCTATACATGCTTAAGACTTCAGACAAAGAGATTGTGGTTCTGGAGAATTTCTCACAGGCCTTTAAATCTTTCTAGAATTTTCCCTTATTTTCTTTGAACACTAGAGACTAATTGAGACCTTTAATAGTAACATCATTGTCATTTATTCACAGGTGTCATGCAGTGAACGTGTGTGATGATGCAGCATATTTTTACCAGAAAATCAATGAAGACCTTCAAATAGGTGGATTAGATGTTCAAGCAGAAGAGTTAATTGATATTATTGATGGATACAAAGGAAAGGGTTATGGCAAATCCACTGAAGAAGAGTTAGGTTGGTGTTTATTCAAATAATTTTGCAGATTTTGGTTTCTTCATAATTAGACTACAAGCAGTCCCTCCTTTTTGGAGATGTCTGTCAGGCAAATTAAAAAAAAATTTTAAGAAATTGATGTAAGCTCCCAGCAGCACACTAACTTTTCTTCACTCTTTTTTTTCCTTTTTGAGTCACACAACTTTTATAGACTTTGCCCAAAAGGATGGGTTTCTTGTAGTCTTCTACATAATATATTAAATAATAACCTGCTTATTTTGGTACTGAAATGACATGCAAGTTGAAAAGAGTTATTTCTATCTATTAGTAAATAATCTTTACAAAACTCGAAAATATGAAAAAAAGTTTGCCCCTCACTTCTTTCTGATCCCGTACTAACGCCAAACAAGGAAAATTTGTTTTCAGAATGCTCTCTGGCTGACAGCATGTTGATGTATTTCAGTGCGAATTAAAAGCTGAAATTTTATGGCTGAAAGTTAAAATGATATGTACTCTGTTAACAAGCGATCAGTGTATCTGTTTTGCAATTTAGAAGGAATGATCACTCAATGATGTTTCAGACCTCAAAGTTTACCTGCCCCCACCCCTCCCCCCCTCTTTACCAAAGGTTTGTGCAAGACAATAATAATGGATAATTATATCCATAATTATTATAATTTATTGCTTATTTATTCCTGATTTATTCCAAAATGCATTCGAAATTGCTTGATTACCAAATGAAAACATGATTTAAATTTTTCTTTACCATTTGCATTTGAATTCGCTTCTTACGAACCCTGAAATCTTTGTATCTGTTAATGAAGAGGACATTGTGGAGATATCCAGAACAACTGGAATTATGGTGGACCCCGTGTACAACGTCAAAGCCATTAGAGGAATGCTACACGAGATGAACACCAACCCAGGGCGATTTAAGGGTGACAGAATACTTTATATTCATACTGGTGAGTACAATTTATCAACATCATCTGTGATGAATACTTCCTTCCCTATGGCTAAGAGCCTGCATACCTTGAAAATAATGGTTTCTCAAAGGTAATCTCTGGAAATGCGATTTCCCTGCAATGATATTCTGCTCATGCGTGGTTGTGCGCTTGTCAGCCTGAAGGAAAAAGGTACATCACCTTAAGTTGTCAACGAGTGATTTTGGGAAATGATGTGGAAAACGAAACTCATTAATCAAATGAAAAAGAGGAAAAAAACGATTACTGAACTTGGCTATCGGCTTTGGTAAATAATTGTACATATCATGATATTTTTCTCAACCAGGTAGGTAAATTGCAACCTTGAGATCCCATTTTTGATCCCTCGTAGAAGTATCAGTGGTCCGTGACATGTACTATGGTTGCATGTGTTATGTACTTTCTTTCGCGTGGAAGCAAAATTATTATACGTTAGACTTACTATGAAGACTGATTGGTCGAGAGCATACATTTGATATACAATAGCAGATATTGGTTTCTCGTGTCGCGTTTAAATTCTGCCTAGTGTCCAAGCCCTTCGTCCGTGTAGTGTTCTCAAACTCTTGCAAAATCAGAGAGAAGATTCTTCTTTAGCAAATTGTTTCAAAAAATAAATGATAAATCAGTTATTGAATTTGGTTGTAGCATGATATTATAAATTATCAAACCTGGCATCTGTGTTATCTGCCTCGGCTTTCGGCTTTCGGCAGATAACTCAGACCCCGGCATTGCTAATTTATGATATTATGCTCAACCTCATCCAATAATTGCTCATTATTTTTCAATTGTACTAAGTAGAGTACAATTAACGCGCGAATCTAAAAAAAGTTCCTTTGATATTGTACATTTGGTTATTTTGTACTGTAAAAAAACTTGTTTAATCGGTTGGCTGCGCGTGCTGCACTTCTCTATTTGCGTCGCTTTTCCCACTTTTTGCCCATGAAATAAAGCAGTTGGGCAATAACTTATGAGACGTTTTGGTGTGAAGTATCGCTGGGTATTTTTACTCATAGTTTGTGTTTGGACTCGCCCTGCTTGATCGACAAAATATGTCACAACTCGTAAAAATAGTTACCGATACAACAAACCAAGAATTCTGATAAGATATATCTTTTGATGGAAGACTGAATACGACAACATCCACAGGTGATAAACTTTCATATTTTTGCTCAGAGGATGGTGTTACCAATCCTTTGAAAATGGCGAGACCTGATTTGTAACATTGTCATGCGAATTTCGCACACGTCTGATAGGGTGTGTCTGATTTTCCAACAGGAGGTGTGTTCGGTTTGTATGATGGAAGAATGGACCCGTTAGTTACTCGCCCTGCACTGGGTATAAATGATGTTGTCTGCTGGGAAAGTGCGAATGATCCTATGCCATTCTGAGGCTGACTCGTTCTTAGTTGTCTCTCTTATTTTAGATATTTAGGTAGTGCTCGAGAGGTCCGCGTGTAAAAAGATTTTCGTTCGTTTCTCATCGTTCCCTTTGTTAATATAGTGCTAATCTCTCGCGAAACCCTCGGCCGCGCAAAAAGACTGGGAACTAGCAAATTTTAGGGTGGCAAGAAACAAAGGTCAGTCAAGACATGCCTATATTCTCTTTTGGCGTCAGCCAGTAAAATTGTTCGCAAACAAGGAGGTAATTGCATCGCATGGACTTCTCAAACCATCAGAGGTAAACAGTCTATGACCAAGGTCTCGTGAGCTCACATATGGAAGACGAACACAACAAATTATTGGACCGGAAAAAAATGTTAAAGCCTTTGAAAATATATTCGTGTAAAAGTATAAAGATTTAAAGTTTTGAATTTCGTGTTTGATTTATACAGTTATATCTTTGATTTTACACCAATAAAACAAAAGGTAATGTTGTATCTGCTTTTCAGTATAACAAGTTCTATTTTTGGATCAAGTTTGACATGCAAATTTTGGTGAGTTTTGCAATTGCTTGGGGCAATGTTTGGATTCCAAGTTTTGCTTTCAGCCCAACGAGAACTTCGACAAAATTGATGTCTCTGAATCAAAGGGCAATCAGATGGGCATCGGGTACGTTCGAATAAGAGTTTCCCGTTGATTGGATTCATATTGCTAAATACCTATTTTACAATTCCGTGGCTCTGTGTCAATTAAATTCCAAACAATTCACCTTATCAACTTTGTCCGCCTCATGTTGGCAGCGTTTGCCGTGTTTTACGTGAATATCGTCAATGTGATGAGGTTAAGGACCGCTTTTAGGTTGGAAGCTGACTACTTCGAATAAATGCGTTTCTTCTACCTAAGTTTATCATCTTTCGATGACCAGGGAGGATTGTCTAGCCATAATAATGGCCTCGCCAATTTATATCGGTCAAGATTCCAACCGATTTAGCAAAAACCATCATTTATTCGTGCCTTCGCAACAATCAGCAAGTCCGCTTTTACACCCATGAATTCTGAACTCTGGCGTTTTAAAAAACAGAATGAAATTTCTCACCCCCCGGAGAACAACTCGCTCGGAGTGATTTACAAAACAAATAGTAGCTTGTTCAAGTTCGCGGAAAAACATCAGCTGTGAATGTTCCAGAAAATTCTTTCGAAATGTTGTGTATCTTTTACCATGGAAATTGCTTATGATGGCATTCATGCGTGACTTGTGAGTGCTACATAAACTAACTCGCGGTACGTTGTTGTCAGAGAGCATTTCCACCTTGCGACTATACTTTGGTACACAGTGGCTCTGGTAGATGAAAGGTGAGAAAACTTTTTTTAATATTCGAGCCTTGAATGAAACATTTTATCGGTATTTTACTTGGTTCTGTCATTGTTAAACTTAAGCTGGAGTTCAATACTCTTATAATCATACTGTAAATTTAAAGCTTACCGAGTTATTATGCGATTATCAACCAGTGATATTCTGAGGTTGAAACAGCCGTGTACGACCATTATAGAGCACGTAGAAAAGGAAAAATAACATTTGATCTCTTTGATTTGTCTGGAAGAATAACAGATGCTTGCTTTGAAAATGTGTACATGCACATACAGAAAAATATCTTCGTGGCTAACGTTAACTTCGGCCGTTCCTGTCTCGATCCATTGTCGACTGATCAACAAACAGGAAACAGGTTGGCTCTCAGTTTTGTGATCACTTTCAAACTGATTTGTTCTGAACGAACTTTCAAAGTTCATTCACGAAAAGTGTGAACCAGGAATTTTGGAGGCATTCAAGTTCTGATTAAAGGTTTCCTTTTCAACTTTCCGCAAAGTTGTTTGTTTGGAGAGTATTACAGTAGTAAAACTTTTTAAACTTTGTTTTCAACATGTGAAATCATTTATGTGTTACCGTTACGGTCAAACATAATTCCTTTCTTAGCTTTAGGACTCTAATCATTTAAGTCTTTTTATTCGTATTGGATGTTTTTGAATCATGTTGCGACAAGAAAAAGTTTTGGAAAGTTTGTAAGTCAGTCAGCCATGAATGGCTTTGCGTTTATTGAACTAAGTTTTGCGACTGATATTTGATGAAGTCAGGAAGGTTTTGCCTAAATGCTGATAACGTCTTTCGACAAAGCTATTTTTTTACTTTGACAGTGGCCAAAAAATTTTCTTAACGGCTCTCCCGTGATCTACATTAAAGACAGCTCCATGTCAATGCAGGAAACCGTAACTAGTTTTCTAAGGAGGTTATGCTAACGAAACTGAAAGTAAAACTTTGCATTTCTCAATCTCCTACGCAATCTTTAAATATTGTAAAAGAGACTTGCTTTCCAAGCAAAGAGAGGAGGCTTGGAGATCTGACTTGGGTATTTCATCATTAGATATCATGACTGTTGTCTGTAATGTTTTCTATGCTTCGCGTCTAAGGAAGCTTACACCCTTGCGAAGATTTGCAAGAGAAATTGGGTAGACTCTGGCTCTGTTAAATGAAAAAGTGAGAAAAATTAGGTTATTATTCGAGCCTTAAAATACACCTTCTATAACTGTTTTACTTCGTTCTGTAATCGCCCGACTTAACACTAGAGCTTTATTCCCTTATGATCATACTGTACATTTATTTAAGCTTGTTTATTGTACGAACATCAGTTGCAACCAGAGATTAATCGAGATTGAATTAGCCTCATACGACTATTATTGCGCACTTCCAAGAGGCAAAAGTAAAATTTTGTCTCCGATTCGATCGAACTACTGAGCGTATGTTTGTTCTGATAATGTGTTGATATACAGAAGAAATTTCCTCTTGGCTGCCATTAATTTGGCCGTTCCTGTCTCGATCTGTTTTCAACCGGCCTCGTTCTGAGGCTCTAAGTTTGTTATCACTTTCAGTTAATTTGGCACAAAGCTGGAAGAAAAATTTGAGAGGTAATTGCGTTTTGATCGTGAATTCAACTGGATTGAAGTTTTCGTATTCAACTTTACCCCAAAGTTGTTTCTTTTGAGATTATTACATCAGCAAAAGTTTAACTTTGTTTACAGCAAGTGAAATCATTTGTGTGTCACCTTTACGGTCAAACAAAATTCCTTTCTTAGCTATAGGAATCTAATAATTTGAGTCTTTTTTATTGTTATTGGATGTCTTTGAATCATTTCGCAACAAGTAAAAGTTTTGGAAAGTTAGTCAGCCCTGAATGACTTTTTGATTATTTAATTAGCAGACTTTCGCGACTGATATTTGATAAAATCAGGAAGCTCTTGCCTATATACTGATTGCATGCTTCAAAATATCTCTGTTTTACTTTTACAGTGGCGAGAAAATTTTTTTAACGGCTTTCCTGCGATCCAAATTAGCGACAGCACCATTTTAATGCAGGAAACCGTAATTAGTTTTGAAGAGATTATGCAAACGAAACTGAAAGTAAAACTTTACATTTCTCAATCTTTTATGCAATCCTTGTATATTGCAAAAGAGAGTTGTTTTTCAAGCAAAAGTCTTCTTCTCTAACTCTTGATTTATAGTAAGACTTCGTAGTCCTCGTCAGTAACCTTAAATGTTTTGCTTTTGGATATATAACAATCAACGCATTTTGTGGGCAATAAGCCGAATTATATTTAGATAGTATTGTTACAAAGATTTACAAAAATGCGTCGCCAACTCATCCTTATCAGAGATGGAAAAATATAAGAGAGAAAATAATCAACTAAAATGTAGACATGGATTGCAGATGAACCACTTCAAGGATTCATCTTTGAGTTTAGAATATGCAAACTCATGTGATGTTATTTTGCTGTGGTTCTGCTCAGATGATCATGAAAATTGACTTTCAGCAGATAATCATCTTTTAGAATACCAAACAAAATTTAACGATAAAAACATCTAGTTTGAAAAACTGCTTTCCGTGTGAAATCAGTTTTGCTTTAAGTCATGCGTTTTGTAGTAGAACTTTAATTTTACACACAGCAGAGTTACTCGGTAAGACGCAAATCGTTTTTGTTTTATTTATTCTCACTGTTATGCCCCGATCGTTGAACTATCACACGATAGAAATCCCGAGGGTCTACTCTAACTGTTTCAAAGAGAGTTACATCTAAGAGTCAAAAAGGTATTTAGGAAGAACTCAAACGAATAAAAAAGAAGAAAGAAGAATTATAAAGGAGACATAGAGATCTGACTCGGGTATTTCATCATTAGACATAATTAGGGTCGTCTGTGATGTTCATACTTTTTCTTTGTTCCGCGTCCAAGGTTGCTTACACCTGTGCGAAGATTTGCAAGAGACACTACGCCTTGGACAAACTTGCGCAAAAAAATCAGCCGTGAATGTTTCTGAAAATGTTTTCGAGATGTTGTGAATCTATTATTATGGAAGTTACTTATAAATGCATGCATGCGTGACTTGTGGGTGCGACACGAACTAATTCAGGATATGTTGTTGCGTAGTCTTGGATCATTTCTACGTTGCGATGATACTTTGGTAGACTCTGGCTCTGGTAAATGAAAAAGTGAGAAGCTTAACCTATTATCCGAGCCTTAAATTACACTTTCTATAACTATTTTACTTCGCTCTGTCATCGTCCAACTTAAAACTGGAGTTTTAGATGACTATTATGCTATTGCATATTTAACCTAAGCTTGTTTATTGTACGATCATCAATTGCAACCAATAATTAATTGAGATCGAATAAGCCCTATACGACTCACTTACAGAGCACTTCCAAAAGGTAAAAGTAAAGTTTCGTCTCTCTGATTCGATTGAACCAATGAGAGTATGTTTGTTCTGAGAATGTGTTCGTATACAGACGAAATTTCCTCGTGGCTGCCATTAATTTGGCAGTTCCTGTCTCCATCTTTCGCCAACTGGGCTTGCTCTGGGTAAATGAATTGTAAGAAAACTTGATTTGTCAGTCGAGCCTTAAATTACACCTTGTATAGCTGTTGTACTCAGTTCTGTTATCAACCAACTTAAAGTGGAATTTTATACGCTTATGATCATACTGTACATTTAATTTAAGCTTGTTTATTGTACAATCAGCAATTGCAACCGCTGATTAATTGAGATTGAATTGGTCTCACACGACTATTATAGAGCACTTCGAAGAGGTAAAAGCAAAATTTTGTCTCTCTGATTCAATCGGACTAATGAACGTGTGTTTGTTGGGAAAATGTGTTCATATACAGAAGAAATTTCCTCGTGAGTGCCATTAATTTAGCAGTTCCTGTCTCGATCTATCGTCAACTGGCTTCGCTCTGAGTCTCTAAGTTTGTCATTACTTTCAAGTTGACTGAGTAGTTCATAAAACCTCTTACAGCTCATTTGAAACAAAGCTGGAAGAGAAATGTGAGAGGTATTTGCGTTCTGATCGTGAACACAACTGGATTGAAGTTTTCGTATTCAACTTCCCCGCAAAGTTCTCTGTTTTGAGATTATTACACTAGTAAAAGTTTAAATTTGTTTTCAGCAGGTAAAAACGTTTATGTCTTACCTTTAAGGTCAAACATAATTCCTTTCTTAGCTATAGGACTCTAATCATTTGAGTCTTTCTTATTCTTTTTGGATATCTTTGAATCGTTTCACAACAAGAAAAAGTTTTGGAAAGTTTGTAAGTCCGTCAGCCATGAATGGCTTTGTGCCTATTTAGCCGGCTGTCTTTCGCGACTGATATTTGATAAAATCAGGAAGCTTTTGCTTATATACTGATTACATGCTTCGAAATAGCTCTGTTTTACACTTGCAGTGGCGAGAAAAGTTTCTTAACGGCTGTCCTGTGATCTACATTAGCGACAGCTCCATGCTAATGCAGGAAACCGTAATTAGTTTTGAGGAGGTTATGCAAACGAAATTAAAAGTAAAACTTTGCATTTCTCGATTTTCTACGCAATCTTTGTATATGACAGTTAAGACTTCCTTTTCAAGCAAAAGATTTCTTCTCTAACTCCTGATTCGTCGTAGATTTCGTAGTCTTCGTAGGTTACCTTAAATGTTTTGCTTTTGGGTACATGATAGAAAACGCCTCTTGTCGGCAATCATGCTAGAGTTTTGATGATGCAAAAACCGTGAATCTATTTTTTCTCTTACTTTGAGTGATTCTGCCCAGGTGATCACAAAAAATTACCTCCAGCAGATACTAATCTTCTTGGATACCAAACAAAACTTAACGATAAAAATATCATGAGAAACGACTACTTTCCCTGTGAAATCAGTTTCCGCTTTAAGTCATGCGTTTGGTAGTAGGACTTTAATTGTTCATACAACAGAGTTTACTCGGTGAGATGCAAATTGTTACTTTTTTATTTATTCTCGCTGTTATGCTCCAGCTTTTTAGGAAGAACCCAAACATAAAGAAAGAAGAAGGAAAGAATTCTAAAAAAGGAGGCATGGAGATCTGACTCAGGTATTTCTTTATTGGATATCATTACTTTTGTCTGTGATGTTTTCCTTGCTCCGCGTCCATGGTTACTAACATTCTTGCAAAGATTTGCAAGTGACATTATACCTTGGAAACTTAACTTATCATCCGAGCCTTAAATTACACCTTTTATAGCTACTTTACTTAATGCTGTCATTGTCACTAAAGCTGGAGTTTTATACGCTTACGATCATATTGTACATTGAAAGCTTGTTTATTATGTGATCATCACCTGCAACCAGTGAAATTTTGAAATTGATTTAGCCTCTTTCGACCATTATGGAGCACTTTAAAGAGGCAAAAGTAAAAAGTTTTGTTTCTCTGATTCGATCGGACTAATGGACGTATTTTTTCTGAAAACGGGTTCATATATAGAAGAAATTTTTCTTCGTTGCTGCTTTTACATTGGCCGTTCCTGTCTCGATCTGTCGTCGACTGGCCTCGCTCCGAGTCTCTAAGTTTGTCATTAATTTAAAGTTTATTGAGTAGTTCATAAAAAAACACTTATATTTCATTTGAAACAAAGCTAGAAGAAAAATTTGAGAGGTATTTGCGTTTTGATCGTGAACACGACTGGATTGAAGTTTTCGTCTTCAACTTCCCTGCAAAGTTGTTTGTTTTGAGATTAACACTTTAATTGTTTAATTGTCGTTTATGTGTTACTGCTATGGTTAAACAAATTCCTGTCTTCGCCACAGGACTCAAATCATTTGAGTCTTTTTTATTTGTACTGGATGTCTTTGAATCGTGTTGCAAGAAGAAAAAGGTTTGGAAAGTTTGTAAGTCAGTCAGCCATGAATGGCTTTGCGGTTATTGAACTGACTTTTGCGACTGATACGTGATAAAGTCAGGAAGCTTTTTCTTACATACTGATTGCATGCTTCTACAAGCTCTTTTCACTTTGACAGTGGCGACCAAATTTTCTTAACGCCTCTCCTCTGATCTACATTAGCGACAGCACCATGCTAATGCAGGAAATCGTAATTAGTTTTGAGGAGGTTACGCAAACGAAACTAAAAGTAAAACTTCGCATTTCTCAATCTTCTACGCAATCTTTATATAATGTAAAAGAGACTTGCTTTTCAAGCAAAGGTTTTCTTCTCTTACTCTTGATTTATCGTTAGGCTTCGTAGTCTTTGTCAGTTACTTTTAATGTTTTGCTTCTGGGTACATAACAAACTACGCAATTTGTGGGCAATCAGCCGAATTATATTTAAAAAGCATTGTCACATAGTTTTAAAATATTGCCGCGCCAAATGATTCCAAACTTGGAGCATACAACAAAGAAAATTAACAGAGATGGATAAATATAAGGGAGAAAATAATCAACTAAAATATAGACATGGACTGCAGATGAAGTACTTCAAGGATTCATCCCTGATAATTAATATGCAAACTCCTGTGAAGCTATTTTTCTGCGGTTCTGCCTAGATGATCATGAAAGATGACTTGCAGCCGATAATAATCTTTCTAGAATACCAAACAAAATTTGAGGATAAAAACATCTAGTTTGAAAAACAGGATCCTTTCGTGAGAAACGGCTACTTTCCCTGTGAAATCAGGTTTGCTTCAAGTCATGCGTTTGGTAGTAGGACTTTAATTTTTAATACAACAGAGTTAACTCGGTAAGATGCAAATTGATATCTTTTTGTTTATTCTCACTGTTATGCACCGACCGTTGAACTATCACGCAATAGAAATCTCGAGCTCCTAATCAAATTGTTTTATATAAAGTTTCATCTAAGAGTAAAAAATCGTGGACAAATTTGCGAGAAAACATCAGCCGTGAATGTTCCTGAAATTGTTTTCGAGATGCTGTGAATCTTTTATTATGGAAATCGCTTATGAATGCATGCATGCGTGACTTGTGGGTGCGACAAGGACTGATTTACGGTATGTTGTTGTGTAGTCTTGGATCATGTTTACGTACGATGATACTTTGGTACACTCTGGCTCTGGTATATGAAAAAGTGAGGAAATTTAACTCATTATCCGAGCCTTAAATTACACTTTCTAGAACTGTTTTACTTCGTTCTGTAATCGTCCAAATTAAAACTGGAGTTTTATTCCACTATGATCATACGGTGCATTTAATTTAAGCTTGTTTATTGTACGAACATCAATTGCAACCAGAGATTAATTGAGATCGAATTAGCCTCATACGACTATTATTGAGCACTTCCAAGAGGCAAAAGTAAAGTTTTGTGTCTCTGATTCGATCGGACTAATGAGCGTATGTTTGTTCTGATAATGTGTTGATGTACAGAAGAAATTTCCTCTTGGCTGCCATTAATTTGGTAGTTCCTGTCTCGATCTGTCATCAACCGGCCTCGCTCTGATTTTCTAAGTTTGTTATCACTTTCAGTTCATTTGACACGAAGCTGGAAGAAAAATTTGAGAGGTAATTACGTTTTGATTCAACTGCATTGAATTTTCGTATTCAACTTTCCTGCAAAGTTGTTTCTTTTGACATCATTGCATCAGTAAAAGTTTAACTTGTTTTTAGCAAGTGAAATCGTTTATGTGTTAACTATACGGTCAAACAAAATTCCTCTCTTAGCTATAGAAATCTAATCATTTGACTCTCTTTTATTGTTATTGGATGTCTTTAAATCATTTCGCAACAAGTAAAAGTTTTGGAAAGTTTGTAAGTCAGTCAGCCATGAATGGCTTTGTGATTATTTAATTAGCAGACTTTCGCGACTGATATTTGATCAAATCAGGAAGCTTTTGGTTACATACTGATTGCATGCTTCAAAATATTTCTGCTTTACTCTACAGTGGCGAGGAAATTTTTTCAACAGCTTTCCTGTTATCCACATTAGCGACAGCACCGTGCTAATGCAGGAAACCGTAATTAGTTTTGAGGAGGTTATGCAAACGAAACTGAAAGTAAAACTTTGCATTTTTCAATCTTTAAGCAATCCTTGTATATTGCAAAAGAGAGTTGTTTTTCAAGCAAAAGTCTTCTTCTCTAACTCTTAATTTATCGTTACGCTTCGTTGTTTTTTTTTCAGTTACCCTAAATGTTTTGGATTTGGATACATAACAATCAACGTATTTTGTTGACAGTCAGCCGAATTATATTTAGAAAGCATTGTCAGAAAGATTTTTAAAAATGCCGCGCCAACTGATCCTTATCAGAGATGGAAAAATATAAGAGAGAACATAATCAACTAAAATGTAGAAATGGATTGCAGATGAACCACTTCAAGGATTCATCTTTGAGTTTAGAATATGCAAACTCATGTGAAGTTATCTTGCTGTGGTTCTACTCAGATGATCATGAAAAATGACTTTCAGCAGATAATAATCTTCAAGAACACCAAACAAAATTTAACGATAAAAACATCTAGTTTGAAAAACTACTTTCCGTGTGAAATCAGTTTTCGCTTTAATTCATGCATTTGGTAGCAGAACTTTAATTTTACTTCAAAAACTCATTAATAATTCATAAGCCCATTAACCTATCAAATGGTAGATAATACATCACGTGCAGTGACTTTATATCGATAAACCTCATCCTTATTAGTATGTGGTGTTTTATCAGATATAAAGACACTGCACGTGACTTATGAATATTAATTAATTATCAACACAGAAACTGACACAACAAATGGTGGGAACATATTTAATGTTCTTTCAACAAATTTCACACAGTAAATTTACTTTTGCACCAAATTAATAGTACAGTTGTGAAATACACATCTGGAAAAATTCTCTATTCCATTAGTACAGTAATCTGGTAAAGGCATATTAGACAATACATCATCTGAAACTTCGAATTCAAGATCAGTTGATACACTCCTGCTCGTTTTTTAAACATTACATTAACCAGGATTTGGCGGAAAATAAATCTTGATTAAAAGTAGTATGTACGTGCAGAAACATAAACACGGTAAATTGACGGTATGGACACAAACTTGCATGTTTCACGCTTGAACAAATACGTAAAAGTTGAATACTGTAAACAAAAATACTCCCTGTAGCACGTTTCAAATTTCGAAACTTTCTACTTGTTTACGTTTCCAGAAAGCTTTTAAAACGGCAACCGGCTGTTATTTTGAACCCTGAAGATAATACCGGAAAACGATGTAGATCAGAATATTCAATCATGATTGCTTACAAGGCTGATGACTGACTTACCTTTCAGGCTGATAAAAGAAATGATAATGGAGTGACACTGCCATCTGCCAAAAAAATTGTTACGTTTTTAAAGATTCCCGCTTTCAAAGATTCCCCATTGTGAAGATTTGCATAGAGAATCTCGGAACCCCCCCGGTCCAAATCCGCTAGCGGATATGGACCCCCCTTCGCAGATTTGGACCCCCTACCAAACTTTCCTTTTAAGCATCCTTTGTATCATATTTGGTAACTAATTCCATTTGCAAGCTTTTTTGTCGACGTTCTTTTCAATCACAACACAACATTTCCTCAATGAAGGTAAAAAAAACAACAACAGCCATTTCGTTCCAATTCTATCGCATTCATTATATCGAGTCGAACAGTATACGCAAGAATTAGATGTGAACAAACTACTGCATTCGAACTATTGAAATTGTTGCAATAAATCTTTGCTTCTTCTGATGAGAATCAACATTGTTACGAAACGTTATAACAATAGTGGAGACTATTGCGTCCAGTCACAGAAATAACTCAGTCTAATTTTCTAAAATAATAACATTAAACAGTTTTTGAACAAGAACGAAGAAACTACTCGTATTACAAGTCTTTCGTAAAGCCTATAATAAGTAAAAATGTTTCTATTCTGAACTATTGGAACTCTCAACTTATTTTCAGATGCAAATCAACGTTAATGCCAACGTCTTAACAAAAGTGGAGACTATTACATCGAACTCAATCTTATTTTCTAATTTTAACGATTATTAACTGTTGAAGGATCCGAAATAACACTTTAACAATTTCGAAGACGTCTAGAGTCTGGCAATCTGCGGACAATACAAAGCCACTCGTCCTCCGAGGCAGTCTTAAATCCCTCGCACTGTAACATGTCGTCCCAACACTCGGGCATTGAACAATGACAAAATAAATTAGTGTCACAAGTTTGTTTCTTATTGAATCTAACGGTGTTCGACTATCGCGGAAAAGGTTAAAAAACGACCTCTCTCCAGACATCAAACTAAATTCTTGCCCATTTTCCCTTGGTCAAAAGAAACATCTGACGGGATGCCAGTTCGTATGCATTAACGATACGCATGTTTTGAATTGAAAACATACTTTAGTACGCTCTGGAACGTAAAGTATCATCCATTTTTATTAGAACATTAAGGATGATGTTTTCACTCAGTTTTGTTAAGGGGTCCAAATCCGCGGAGGGGGGTCCATATCCGCCAGCGGATCTGGACCGGGGGTTCATATCCGCTTGCGGATATAACGCTGCACCTTGTCTTAATCAGCAAATGTTCTTTGGTCACTCTGTCCACATTTTCTGTTCTCTGATAACTTATTTGATTTCTGGTTTGATTCTAGTGAGACCTTCGCTAAATCCTTTGATTCTTTTGCTATTTTAAGTTCGCGGAACGACCCGTTTCGAAATATACGCTCCTTACACAAACCATCCTTTAGAGTGGGTCTACCGCGAACGATGTGTGAGTCTGTATGCTTGAGCGTAGAAAAGATGACACCATTCGCTAAGATATTCGACAAATCCGCCATGTTCGACATAGTGGAAAGAAGGTTGCGCCTCCATTACGTGTCTGCGGTATTCGCCATTGCACGTGACTGTGCTTTGTGGAGAAACCCGAGGGTAAACCTATGGTCGGTCGCCCGACTAAAAATAGAATCCTATGTATAGTTAATAGTAGAACCGAAGTGTTTATTGAGTAAGGTGTAGAAAGAGATGAATATGTAACGGAAGGTTTCAAAATTGAACGCTCGTCCAGCATGTAACACAAGCACGAATGGATCATTTTTTCTAAAAACAGCATTAACAATAACTTTCTATTAAGCTATTGTCTCTTAGCTCTGCTTGAACAGTTAAAGAGCTAGAGTGATATTCCCTGAGGAGGAAAGCCCACGTAATTTATGACTAATCAAAGCTCTCCAGAGTACAGTTTGCTGCTAATATTACAGATCTATTTATTTTTGGCTTCTGTTAGTAAATGTCGCGGAACAATGGGAATTCTGCACGATGTGTTGGTGTGTTGCGTGTGTGTCTTCACCTTTGTCCCTGAAATCGTATGGAGGGTCACATTTGGTCAGCCTTTGTGAATCATGGTGGTTTTTGTTGTTGTTGTTTTTTTCTTAATTCTAGTTGACTTTTGATAATTATAAATGAATAAAGGGGGTAAGTTTCTAAAGAAACTGTGGTGCTGCCGCGGTGGGAGACTATACCAGGATAATTTAGTATTATCAACTGAGTTCATAAGGTTTAAAAAGATGACATTTTGAGTGTTAGCCCTTTGTCAGAGCAATTAAGCTGACAAACGAATCGCCAGCTTTTAATCTCACCACAATAGCGAATTTATATTATCAACTCAGCAGATAATATGAAATTACTTTGATATAATTATATAATGTGGCCATTAACACCACTTATAACCTTAGGGCACCTGTTAGTGCCCTTATTTGTGACTGTCATTGTCTTTCATAACTGACATATAGTAACTATTGTTCTGCTGCTTCCCTTTTCAGACTTTCTGACTTTATCGCTGATTCAAGGGTTATTTTCTTGAACCCAGGAAACTCTATACAAGGTAGGAGGACTTGCTGCTCTTTTTTTCTCTCATTTTTGAAACTTGCCTTCACTTTTTGAATCTTTGTTTACCCTTTAATTGCCATGAGTGACCAAGACAGAATTTATCCTTACAATATCAACACATTATCAACCAGATAAGTGATGAGAGTAAAGAAAAAAATAAATTTGGGGATAATAAGTTGATTCAATACTAAATTCTCTGAACCAACATTATTAGAATTGTATGGTTGGGAGTGAGGAGAATTACAAATTTGATGTAGGAGTTAAAGGGTTAATAACTTATTTGCTGGGAATAATTTTGTCCTGTTTGGACATTAATGGATATTATGACTACATGACTTTAATTATGGTAATTATCTTGAGAGAAATAAATGCTACATGCATACCTATTTTGTTCAAATTTATCACATCCAAGTTTTCAGTGTTTTTGACTAAACACTAATAACAAAAACCATAACAACAACTGCACATTAGCAGTAGCAACACCATGCATTGTCTTTCATAACTGATATACAGTAATTGTTGTTCTGTTCCTCTCTTTTTCAGACTTTCTGACATTGTCCCTGATTCAAGGGTTATTTTCTTGAACCCAGGAAACTCTATTCAAGGTAGGAGGAATTACTACTCTTTTTTTCTCTCAGTTTTGCAACTTGGCTTCATTTTGTCAATCTCTATTAATAATTATTTGCTGGGAGTACTTGTGTCCTGTTTGTATAAAAACTTCTGCATGCTCTCATTTCAGACATATCTATGTGAGTAATAATTATTTTGCCTAGTAATGTTTTGTCAGGAACTATGCATTATATTAATTACCTATTTAATTATTTTGTGATTAATGGTTATGATTTTTTAGGCTACAAACATGTGAAAACACTCTTAGAAAAAGTTGCTGAAATTCTAGTGGTCCTTCTGATATACAGTTGGTTGTAATTACTGTGTAGAGCTAGGTTTGTAGAGTGCTTCATCTGCACAATGACCTATGGGTTGTTTTGATCATTTTGTGGTTGATGCACTTGAACATTAGCATTTGAGAGGCTTAATTTTATGCTGAGCAAATCACATCTCTTTGGCTTTGGTTGTCATTTGGTTGTCATTGGTTCACTGTTTAAGACTTATTAATTTATATAAAATCAAAGTTTAAGCTCCCCTCTTAAAATAGGAATGTGGAAGATCTTATGCAGAGAGCTGGTTCCATCCTTGACAAAGTACATGGGTTGGCAATTATTATCCCATGTTTTCATGTCTTGGGAAATTGGTACATTCATGCAAACGCTCTATCATAGGTTTTGCCAAGTTGATCCTTATATAAGGTCTCCAAGGTACCCTTCAGTAATTAGCTGCTACCATGGTGATTCTATGCAAATATTGGCAACCAGACGTAGTGTTAATATATTTATGGTAGTGGTATTGGTGCAGTTTTGGGTCTGCTCATGGAACTGCAGGTGTTGCATGGTGGTCAACCTGTAAAATGTGCACTGATTTTTACTGTGGGGGCAGACAGGGGGGGGGTCAGAGTCTCCCACTTCCCGTACCACGTTCTCCCGCCTCCTGTAGTTTTGTGCCCCTTTGCCTTCCGACTCCCACCCTTCATTGTCTTGCTCTGTCTTCAGGTTAATCAAGAGGATCAGAAACCTGGGTTTAACTTTCAAACTGTGCGAAAACTTAACATTATTGTTCATTTGCTGGCCTTTGTTTTGGCAGGGGGACCCTTGGGTCCCAATGAAAGTTATTACAGTTCATGACCTATGACGTAATCGAATTGAAGGGATTTCCAAATTCACCTGAATAAATGCTGTTTTTCCAGCCCGAGTACAAATTTACGTTTTCTTGCTTCCAAAATTTTCTTTTAAGCCTTGGTGGATGTTAATAGGAAATTTCAAAACTTTGCTAGATAAGCGTTTTTGACTGAATAATACCCAGTAATAAATAACAAACTATTGCCTTCTTTATTTCTGCTCCCGCTTCCCGCCCCCTGTTCTCCCTCTTTCCACCCTCTCCCGCCCTCTCCTGCCCCCCTGTTCTCCCGGGCTCCCGCCCCCTGTCCCCCTCCACTTTACTGGTTTTGATCAACCTTCCACCAAAATTAAGTTATTGTGATGTTCATTACATAGGTGATAAATTCTTTCGTTGATGTTCCGTGCTCCAAAAGATTTACAAAATGACCTTACCATTTGAAACCATTCTCGGTCTCACATCGCTATTGAGAGTTTCTTTTTTCGGATGGGTGTGATTAATATAACTTAATATCAATTCCTTGTTTGCAGGTCATCCTGGTTAAGTCAGGTTCATGGCTGGGGCTTCATCGCCATTCGCGTCTACGAAAGAGACTACCAACTATGCAAGACTATGCCGCCTCCTAGTGGATGTTGGATCTCAGGTGCTCCGGTCCACTTTTGACAAAATACATCCACCAGCGACTCTACATACAGTTTTGGGAAGTACCTCAGTGCATTACGCCACATTGCAATCACTGTACACAGGGAAGAAGAAATTGCTGAATCCCACGCAATGGGGGAAGTTGTACCCTTCTCACTCACTCGTGTCTTCTGCAACCTTCGACATCACACTTCTAACGGTGCTTCTTAGAAATATCTGTGGTTTGGGCCCTCCTGCCAATGGATGGGATCGTCTTCCCCCAGTTATAAACATAAGCATTGCAGATGATATCGCCAGAGTGAAGTATTACAGGAACACTGTATACGGCCATGCTTCTCAAGCCTCTGTGGATGACAGTAGTTTCAGTGCTTACTGGCAGGAAGTAAGAGAGGCTTTGGTGAGACTGGGAGGAGCTCGTTTTAGAGCTGAAATCGACAATCTTGAGCACGACTGCATGGATCCAGATGTCGAGGAGCATTATCGTGAACTGATGAAACAATGGAAGAAAGACGACGACAGCATCAAAGACAAGCTTGAAGAAATTGAAGGTAAGGAAAACATTGTCCACTGCCAATGTGGATGAATCAGAAGGCTACAAAAGTATATATTTCGGAATGGACTAGATATTGACATAGGTATCATTGTTTTATCTGTACCTAAACGAGAAGCAGTGATATAAATTTGCTTATAAAAATGCGCATACTTTTTGAAATTTTCAGATTCGCTGGAAAACATGAGAAGCATTATGGAGAGAAACTTCAGAGACACAACTGACAAGATAGAGATTGATATGAAAGAGGTGAAAGAAAAGCTTACCAGTCTGACGGCCTCAGCTGAAAAAAGCACACAAGAAGGTTAGTTGGTAGAAAGAGCTATCCACTGAAAACAAAAGTTTTGAAGAGCGACACTGTCTTTTTGAGTACCTGACGCAGCTCTTGTACATGATGACGGTAATCGCTGGATGTCGGCCAACGCAGCATACTTTGGTAATTTACTGATCTAAGGGTACCCCCCTGCCACCACTCACACTGGTCATACATGAAGATACTCTATAATGTGTGGGATGCCACCGAATGTGGGATATTCTGCCCTGGCTACCTCTCGGATATGATGGTGTTTTGACAGCACTCACACATATGTATGATCGTAGGCAAGATAGGTGATATAAATTTGCTTATGAAAATGTGCATACCTTTCAAAATTTTCAGATTCGCTGGATAACACGAGAGACACAATTGACAAGATAGAGATCGAATTGAAAGAGGTGAAAGAGAAGCTGAGTAGTCTGACGGCCTCAGCTGAAAAAAGCGCACAAGGTTAGTTGGTAGAGAGAGCTACTCACAGCAAAGAAATTATTAAGAGTGACACTGTTTTCTTGGGTACATAACGCAGCTCATATGCATGACGACGGTAATCGCTTGATGTCGGCCAACACAGCATACTTTACTAGTCTTAGAGCACCCTAGTCACCACTGGCACTGGCTTTACATGAAGATTCTATGTAATGTGTGGGATGCCACGGAATCTGAGATTTTGCCCCTGGCTACCTCTCGGATTTGATGGTGTTTTGACAGCCCTCATACATAGGTATCATCGTAAGCGGGATAGTTTATCGTCTTATTTTAGTATTACCTTTCTTATAATGAACCTAACTTCCTAGTAGCGTTAGATGTAACCCGCATATTCCCGAATGAAACCAAATCCTTCCTCCTGGCGTATTATGGAGTATTCAATTGTACATGGGAAAATAGTTTAATGTGGATCGTCTTGAGTAAAATAGGTTAGAATAAGATGTATGTGGTTATTTTACATTTCCTGAGGAAAAGACTGTCGGCAAAACCTCCCACTTGATCGCAGGCGGGTCTCTAGATTTCTCCAGCTTTGAATCACCGCGGTGTTGGGCAACTCATGATGTTTTCATTTTGGACGGAACCAGTCACATACTTGGAACGTTATTCTAGCGTTGTGTGTGAAAAATGAAGAATTAACCCAAATGTACACATTGTTTTCATGGGCAATATTTTTTCTGTTCGTGAGTACTCTTTTATAACTGCTGGAGTGCATTTTTGTAATTTCTAAGCGTCTTATTGAGTTTGATCTATTCGGAATCAACTAGTTATTGACATACGTTCCATTGTTTTGTCTGCGCCTAAACGTGAATCTGTGGTGTAAATGTGCTTATGAAATTGCGCCTATCTTTCTTACATTTCCAGATTCGCGAGAAAAGATGAGACACGACTTCAGAGACACAACTGAGAAGATAGATATTAAAATGAAGGAGATTTTAGAGACGCTTAGTAGCCTGACGACCACAGTGGAAAAAAGCACAGATGAAGGTTGGTTACTAGAAAGAGCTACTCACACATAAACTGAATTATCAACAGGGATTCTGTTAACACATCTTTTGAGCATGACCACATTATTCGCGTGATGTCAGACAATTTAACATTTTTTTAGGTAATGTATTGTTGTAAGAGCACACCTTGGCTTTTAACCTGCTCTTGCTACAAATGAAGATACTTGGTAATGTGTGGGATGAATGGGATGGTATGGATGTGAGGCTACCTCTCGATGTTGAATAGTTTTCTGACAGTACTCATACATATTTAGCCGAGAAGGTTATTGTCTTATACTTATTTTACTTTTGTTGAGGACCTAAGGAGAAATGAGAGGGCGGAAAGGCGTTCTTTGGTTTTTATTAATTAGTTCTTATAATGTCGCTTTTACTGACAAAAATCTTTCTCAGACTATCGGCTCCAATGATATCAATATTTATATCTTAGGTTTCACTATTAGAAACCGCTGAAGCTGGGCCAAAAGGTTTTTTAGAATGTTGTATAGAATAAAAAGAAAACACAAAGGAAGGGAAAAGGATCTATTTAGTTAACTTTTAATAAATAAAGTGACTCTCACTCGGACTAAAGATTTCCAATGTTATTCCACGAAAGGGTCTCTTGAGAAAATGAGAAGCGAAATGGCAAAGATGGACAATGAACTTAAAGAAGTGAAGGAAAAGCTGTGTACTTTGGCAACCCCTGTGGGAGAAAGTAAGAATGAAGGTCAGTTGAATTATACAATAAAAGTTATCCTGCTTAACCGCAAATTTAGCCGTAGTTAACAATGTTCTGTATGTAAGAGAGAGATCATCCTATCTTAGAGAGATTCAGTTTTTCAATTTAAACAATCTCTGGAATAGTCTCTGTGGTCTGCTTTCATTCCCTTTTATTATTCAAACTTTCACCCGTAATTAGCCCGGAAACATTACATTTTTATTAGAAGGGAGAACGATATAAAAATAAAGTACAGTTTTGACGAAAATATTGGCATTAAGTTCGGCTCCATGTTCGAAATTAACTGAGCAGGTTCGACGGAATTTATAAGCTAAATGGCCTTTGGTCATTAAATTAACATGAATCACACATTGATACCTTTTCGTCATTGTCCAAGTAATTTCTTTGGCAATGGTGTCGAACTCGTTCACTTATTTGAATTCAGTGCCGAATACCTAGCAGCATTAAATGTGATCCGCATATTTCTGAATAAAGTAACTAAACCCTTCCTTCGCTCATATTGTGGAGTATTCAATTCTACATGGGAAAATAGTTGAATGAGGATCGTCTCGAGTAAAATTGCTTAGAATAAGATGTATGTGGTTATTTTACATTTCCTGAGGAAAAGACTGTTGGCAAAACCTTCCACTTCATCGCCGGCGAGCCTCCAGTTTTCTGCAACATTTGTGATGAAACCGCGTGACAAAGAAGGCAGAAAGGCGTTGTTTGGTTTTCATTTATTAGTTCGTAGTCTCGCTATATCCCGAAAAAGCCTTGCTCAGATTATGGCTCCAATAATATGAATATCTATCTCCCGTGTAATTTATTTTACAACAGAAATTCACTGTTAGACACCGGTAAAGCCGAACAAACAGAGGAGGTTCAACTGAATTCATAATCTAAATGGCTTTTAATCAGTAAGCATGAATCATACACTAAAACCTTTTTGCGTAGTGCTAGTAATTTCTTTGGCAACGGTATCGTACTCATTCGCATATTTAAATTCAGTGCCGAATACCAGAGAGGTATCATAATTTTCAACGCTGCATTCATTAGATTTCTTACTCATTTTGCTATTACTAGGTATTTTTGATCCAACTGAACTTATCAATAGAATTCGCCAGCTGTACAAGACTCGTGAGGGATGGCTTTCACCATTTCCATGGTGTGAAGAGTTTCAGTTTTTTCTTGGAAGTATTTTTACAAGGCTCAAAGTGATCAGAAGAAAGAAAACGAGAGGAGAAATCACTGACGTATTTGTTGACATGTCGTCAATACTAGACCCGTATGAAGAGTGTTCAGCGCCGAGAACGGTGTTGATTGAAGGAGAACCTGGTATGGGAAAAAGCACCTATTGTAAAAAGTACGCCTACGACTGGGCCACAAAACAGCAAGCACCTCAGGTATGCGGCTCAACAGCATTAAAATTGGTATTGTTGCTGAAATGTCGAGATATCCACTCTGACGTTTGGGAAGCCATTGATGATCAGCTGCTGCCCTTAGGCATCGATGAAAAAGTCAAACAACAATTTTTTCAGATTATTCGTGAAAATCAGTCCAGCATTTTATTGATATTGGATGGATTGGATGAGTTACCATCCGGGAAATTGTCGATGTTTTCCAAATTAATTGAAGGAAGAGAACTCCCTAGATGCCACATAGTTGCAACAGCAAGACAAGAAGCTGGAAAAGAGGTGAGAAAATGTTGTGACGCGCTGCTTCAGATCGAAGGATTCACTGAAAAGCATGTGATAGAATTTGTCACCAAGTACTTTAAAGAAAGGACGGATTTAGCCACCAAGCTCTCGCAACGGATGTCGCGAGATAAAAACCTGAGAGAAATAGCGGCCAATCCTCTAAACACAGCACTTCTTTGCCTTTTATGCGAAGAGGTTAAGGGCAAACTCCCCGAAAGCAGAGCTCAACTGTACTTGGATATGGTTGAATGTGTTTTGAGAAGACATAGAAAAAAGAAGGGACTACTAGAAAAGATCGAAGACCTGACAAACCATTACAAACCGCAATTGAATCACCTTGGAAAGGTAGCGTTGAATGGTTTACTTGACGATAAGTTGGATTTTAATGAAAGTGAAGTGAGAAACCATGCAGAAGACCTGACTGAATTTGGATTTCTGTCAGTGCAGCCTGGTGGCAGCAAACTGAGACAAACACTGCATTATGCCTTCTTACATAAAAGTTTTCAAGAATTCTTTGCAGCATTCTTCATTTGCTCTCAGATTCAAAACAAGGAAATGAAACCTGAAGAACTAGTTTTCGATCCAAGGTATTTCGTTGAACTTAAACAAATACTTTTGTTTTCATGTGGAATTTTGGCCATGAAATGCGATGAACAAGTTGTGGCTCTTATAAACAGTTTAACAAATGAAGTCAACAAAAATAAAGGCCGTGGTACAAAAATTGTATTGGAGGCCATCAACGAATGCAAAAGAGAAAAAAGTGATTTTCACTCGCATTTATCGAAGTCGTTTGGAACTGATTTGAATCTGACCAATTTGGATTTGTCTTGGAATCGTATTAGTGATGCGGGTGCTACATGTATTGCTGAGGCAATGAAAGTGAACAAGACGCTAACCAATTTGAATTTGCGAAACAATGGTATTAGTGATGCGGGTGCTACATGTGTTGCTGAGGCAATGAAAGTGAACAAGACGCTAACCAATTTGAATTTGTCTTGGAATCGTATTAGTGATGCGGGTGCTACATGTATTGCTGAGGCAATGAAAGTGAACAAGACGCTAACCAATTTGGATTTGCCAAACAGTGGTATTAGTGATGCGGGTGCTACATGTATTGCTGAGGCAATGAAAGTGAACAAGACGCTAACCAATTTGAATTTGTCTTGGAATCGTATTAGTGATGCGGGTGCTACATGTATTGCTGAGGCAATGAAAGTGAACAATACGCTAACCAATTTGGATTTGCGATACAATGGTATTAGTGATGCGGGTGCTACATGTGTTGCTGAGGCAATGAAAGTGAACAAGACGCTAACCAAATTGGATTTGTCTTGGAATCGTATTAGTGATGCGGGTGCTACATGTATTGCTGAGGCAATGAAAGTGAACAAGACGCTAACCAATTTGGATTTGTCTTCCAATGATATTAGTGCTGCGGGTGCTACATGTATTGCTGAGGCAATGAAAGTGAACAAGACGCTAACCAATTTGTATTTGCGAAACAATGATATTAGTGATGCGGGTGCTACATGTCGCTAACCAATTTTTTTTAGTTTTAACGACTTAAACAACTTTGAAGTAAAAGGGCGCTGCCTTTAAAGTAGGCAGGTACCTTTGAAAAGTGAGGGCCGAAGGCCCGAACCTCTAGGGGGGTCCGGGGGCATGCTCCCCCGGGAAATTTTTAGAAGAAAAGTCACCCAGAAACGCATTTTCCTGCAATCTGGAGAAGAAATCTTCTTGTAATGATGCATACTTAATCTATTATAATAAAAAAGAATGGTACTCTGGGAGAATTTGTTTATTTCACTGTTGTTTTCGGAGCCTCTTTTTATCCTACAGTTACAAGTTACAAGTTAAAGGCCCATTTCCGACCTTGATGCAACTCGCGCCGCGACCCAATTTCCTGTAACACGAAATTCCCAGATCACTGAAAACCTTCTAAAATCGTCTTTCTCAAGAGCCATCCTGAACATATAGTCAACAGTTTTACGGTAAATACATTCGCCGTTCGTTATTTCACTGTTTCCTTACAGTATTTTGAACTTTGTCTTGAAGAATCCTAAGAAAAAATTTTTTAAGTGTCACGCCTGGAGCTCTTCGTACTCTGTGAGGAGGCGGCGAAAAGGACAATATTCAAATTTTTTCACTTTCTAGAAGCGCTTGAGGATTCTAATTGAAGACAAAATACTTCCAATAGAAACTGGTATTTTTCAAAGAGAAATATGGAAAAATAACATACTGCCGGACGTTTAGTTATTTGAAGACCGTGTCCGGTAGTGTCTGGTGAAAATTTTCTTAGTGTCACGCTTGGATCTCTTCGTACTCTGTGTACAAGGTCAGCGAAACGGAGAGAGTTGGCATTTTTTCACTTTTTAGAAGTGCTTGAGGATTGTAAATGAAGGTAGAATATTTTCCAATGAAAAATTAGTATGCTTCAAAGAGAAATATGGAGTTGTTTGAGGACCGTGTCCAGCCGTGTCATTGAAATTTTAAGCGCTTGGATGGCTTCGTACTCTGTATACAGGGTTAGCGAGAAACATCAAGTTCGAAATTTTAGGCTGCCTGGAGGCGCTTGAGGATTGTACATAAAGGTAGAACATTTTCATATAAATATTTTTTGGATTTCGAAGAGAAATATGGAAAAATATCGCACTGCTGGACGTTGAATTATTTTAAGTGTAGTCACTTCATTGCAGGAACTCGAACGTCAGCGACACTGACAGTTTGCGTTACAATTCTTATTTGCTGCTTTGCATGGACAACAACCCCGACCACTCTTTCGAGCGCAAGTTCCTCTCCACGGGCAGGAAACTTCAACTGACCCTTGGTCCTATTTAACAAGGATGGCAAACTTCAATTAAAAAAATTGATGAATGAATGAAAACGTGGTGGATCAACATTTTCACCTTCTTCGAAATGCTCGCAAGGATTTTCGCGTTTCTCTTTAGCAACAACCGATCCATAAGCGTTTACTGCCTCGGAATCTACTAAATCAATAGATTCATCCAATTCCATACCGGATTAAAATATATAGAACTGTTTTAAACAGAATTATTTTGATAAGGTCTTCAAATTCACCGGAGAAAAGGCAGAAGGTATTTGAGACGTGACCAGGTAAAAATAACTGACCAATCTGAGGCGCTATTTAAACAAAAGCGGTGGTTCAAAACGAAAACAAACGACCGCGTTGGCTCAAGGTTGGAAATGGGCCTTTAACTTCAGCTTATAAAGTGATAAAGTGTGAAACTGACACTTTTTGTAGTTTATGAAAGCTCAAAGTCAGAGCCGCAATCAGAATCTTCGGCATCCAAATCTGGCAGCTCCAAGGCTTTGGAGATTTCCTCTACCTCTTCCTCAACAGAATGGAATAACTGGGCGGCATCATCAGTTGCCTGTATACCAACATCATGTACAATTATCACTGGAACATCCTCATTTGCAGATCCTGGACCTAGTGGTGGTGCTGTGTTGAAAACCTTTGGAGGGCGCTTGCGACGAGGTTTAGCTGCTAACCAGAACGAAACAGCCGAATTAAGAACAAGTCTCTTGGGGAATGAAAGTTTTCAACCCCCCTTCAAATTTTACATACAGTTAGGCGCTCAGGGGGGGGGTGCACAAAAATACCCTTTATAAACGTCGCAGCACTCTTGTTGCCATGGTAACAACGGCTGCTTGTTCGAGGTCTAGGGCCTCGTTTTCACACAAAAACGTCGCAAAAAAAGAGTGAAATTTTTATTTCTCTATCTCAAGCTAAATAAAACATTACAGATTGGCACTTCTATCATACATAGTAACATCATTCGTCTTTACATCGATTCATTCAATTTTCCCTGGGAGTGAATGTGAACACACCAATAGATTATTCATCTCGGTACAGTTTTGGTCATTTTTGTTGTTGGGTAAAACAAGGAAAACGTTTATCTGAATTTCTCCAAAAGTGCACCGATTCTGCAACTGAAACTACCCACCTAGCTGGTTATAATATTCTAGTTATGAAACATATAAAAATCTCTGCGGGCCTGCCTCTACTTTTTATGGAGGAAATTCGCGAACGAAGCTCAAAATCAGATATTGCATAATTTGGCGATGTTTACATCTAATGTTCTCAACAATAAATGTTTCAGAAAAATGAAACATTCAAGGCTTTGAAAGAATGTTATCTTATGAGCAATATCCCGGAGTGAAATCTCACCTCTAGTAGTCATCTTTAAAAAAAAATTGATCAGCCTTCATGGAGGACTACTCGACGTAACAACAAACATATACCTCAAATCGTGTGCATATCATCCAGATTCCGAATGCTGCACCTTCTTTTATGGGAATTTGAGCAATTTGAAGTCCTCTGAAGATACACTGTTATACTTGTATGTCATTTAAAACATGTTGAAGTCGGCTGATCTACACGAAACTATCCTCACACCGGTCATTTGTCATTAACATGTACGTTGTCACGATGGCGTGAATCCGTATTTCTCCATGAAGTTTCCATCGGTCGCCCCATAGAAGACGAGAAACGGACATTTTTCGAAATATCAGTAGATTTCCGCGCATTCTAGGTGAAAAAGAAGGAGAAAATCTCGATTGAACGCTCGTAAACACTGAGAGGGCAGATATCGCAACTTGTTAGCGGCAGTACTACATGTAAAACCGAATGTCAGACAACTCGCCCCCTGGACAATTAGCCCTAGACGATTAGCCCCCAGTCTCTGGACGATTAGCCCCCCGTCTTTGGACGATTAGCCCCCAGTCCCGAACGATTAGCCCCCAGTCTTAGTTTATGTAAAGGAGAAGTTACGTTCATTTGTTGGTCATTGACTTTTATGAGTTTGTGAGCCCTTTTTTTTGTAAATGTCTATCTATATTAACATTTACTCAATTTAAATTACATGGGTTGTACGAGGTGAGCGCAGGCCTCCAGAAGCTCCTTTGAATTCCTTAGGCCGTCTTCGTATTGACTCCAGAGGTCGAAGAGTCTTCTCTGCATGGTCCGGTAGCTTGACCGCTGATGTCTCTTCAGCTTTTTGTCTGAAACCAGACAGATCTGCATGCTGACCAGTGTAGCTTCCCGGTGAAGTACCTGGATCAGGATTTACAGGGGCAGCTGTGATCGTCCTTTGGCGCGCCGGTTCAGTCCATTGTGCCAACCCTCTAGTAGTTTCCTCTGAGTCTAAATCAGCGTCAGGATTGGCAGATGCTGAGATTTCACTTAAATTTTCACTGAGAGCGGTGCTTTCGGCTTGAGGGAAGTCACAGGTTAAGCAGCGCCAGTCGATAGACGCACCGGTTTTAACAGCGTTGCGGTAATCTGCCTGCGACACGCCCAATTGACATTAACAAGTAGTCGCCAATAAGTTAAAGTTTCGAAGTTTCGTCCCTGGTTTCTTTCCCTTCCTATTTAAACAACATGACGGAGAAACATTCGTAAAGTATGTAAACAGAAAGAACACAGTTCATTTTTGTAGAATATATAAACAGAAAGAACACCGTTCACTTTATAATTCGATACGCACGGCAGAGAAACGTTCATAACAAGCAAACAACAAGACAGCAAGAACGTAGTTTACTTTATAATTTAACACGCATGGCAGAGAAATGTTCGTAAAAAGCAAATAACAAGAACATTGTTTATTTCATAATATATGATAGGGTAACGTTCGTAAAAAGAAAAGGGCAAGAACATAGTTTATTTCAAGGTTGGTGGGTTGAGGGCTAATAGTCCAGAGACAGGGGGCTAGTCGTCTGGGGCTAATTGTCCAGGGGGCGAGTTGTCCGGATACCGTAAAACCCAGTCGCCACAATAGCAATTTGTACGACTCGCACGAAAATCATCACCAAGTGGAGATTTTGAACTACTCAGTATCCCTGCAGTACAGCAAACGGAACAGGGATTTCATCACAATCAATTTCCAAAAATTTAGCTTTTTCCAGGAAGGCTTTCACGTGCTCGAACGTTATATTGGCCTTGAGCCTTGAGATTTATTTTCCTTCATGACGAGCTTTGCGTCGGAAAAAAATTTATGCAAATTAGCTGGCTGCACATTCAATGTGCAGCCAGCTAATTTGCATAAGTAATTCAAGCCAAGGTTCGACGCCTCTTGGTGGCATGAGGTGTTCGCTAAACATTCCAGGACATCCGATAATCGCTTCAAAATATGTAATTATGCTCCCCTCGCATGAAATGGAAAAAACCGCAACTTCCGATGATTACAATTCTAATCATTTTCAAGATGCAACTCTACTTTGTTCACTCATTTTCCAGAGACAAGTCCAGAGAAATGTCTCATACAAACTTAACGGGTCTAATTCGAAAAAACTTAAAGGGCGGTACGCTTAACTTATTTTCTCTGTAGAGACAATACATGTCTTAAAGAAGACAACAGTAAATCGTTAACACAAGGTCCACGAATATTCCTGACCAAATATTACAGAAACATATAACAGGAATAATTTAAAACACGTAAAACGAAGAAACTCAAAAATAGCCTAAAAAGCGGCACCGGTAAAGCTGATTTCACCTCCATGATCGAAGACCTAGGCCTAGGTAAGGTTAACTCCGACAAAACCTTCTTCATACAGGTCATGGTTTTTAACTTTTAAAGTCCAGAAAATGTGTTAATTAGATAATCCAGAGAATACACATCGCTTCCAACTGATGGTCTCCTCGTTCGGTCTTCAAGCTTCAGCGCAATGCAATTATTCTTATAATGACCTTCTATGTGCAAAGATTTCAGTTTGGAACGGCATTTGTAGCTTTTCCGAAGACAACAGTCTTGTCAAAATCGACTATAACAGGGGAGAAGCTGGTCTAAAACATCGTTATTGCATTTTAGGTCATTGGGAACAAATTCACACGTATGAATATCGTCTTACGCGACTGCCGAGTTTGGAGGGATAAGAAAAGGTTAAAAATAACCCTGAGGTATACACTACCCAAGAGGGTATAGGAGAGATTAAAAATAACCCTCAGGTATACACTACCCAAGAGGGTATGCAAGAGATTAAAAATAACCCTCAGGTATACACAACTCAAGAGGGTATAAGAGAGATTAAGAATATCCCTCAGGTATACACTACCCAAGAGGGTATAGGAGAGATTAAGAATAACCCTCAGGTATACACTACCCAAGAGGGTATGCAAGAAATTTAAAATAACCCTCAGGTCTACACTACCCAAGAGGGTTTAGAAGGGATTAAAAATAATCCTCAGGTATACACTACCCAAGGGCACCATCTGCTCAGTTATTAGCTTGATGATCTCTACAGACCAACGTTATTGGACCGAACGATCTCCTGTTTCCTCCTGGTGAGCCGGTCACCTCCGGGGAAAATTAAAGAGACCTTTGACTCTTCTTTTTCCTGAAGGACATGAAGCAATCCAGATTACATATTAACCATGGGAAAATTCGTTCAAGTGACAAGTTGCGATTTACGTGTGGATAATAAGTTGTTTGAAAGGTGGAATTATGAAATTATGACTCCATTAAATCTTTTATTTCGAACTTTGTTATGGAAGGAAATATTGATTGACTCGATTGCACTGCGGCTGTGATAAGTCTCTACTCATCATATCTTATCCTTTTATGCCAAGGCAATCAAAGTCAGAAAGACTCTGACCAATTAAGATTTGTCTAACAATGGTAACAAATGTGAACAAAACTGTGAGTGAGTTGAACTGACTTCTGGGGGAATGATTGAAGTGACTGTACTTTTCCTTTTGTACTTTTCCTTTTAAGTAACGTTTTTTAAATTTTCCCTTTTTCGTTTAAGGTGATGCTTATGCTTCTGAGGTATTTACATTAGACGAAAAGAAGTGTAAAACGCCATTGTTTTTAGAGTTTTGTTATGAAAGGAATATCATAAGCATGTATCATCCACGAGCAGCAATATTTTTTCCATTCTTTATAAGCCTCGAGCACCTCTCTTTCAATATAAATTAAAGCAAAAAATGTTTATAGGCATTGTTTTTTATTTCTATTTCGATCTGCACAGCCATGAAATGAAATTTGACCACTGGGAGGTTCCTAAAGGGGAGGTGTGCGGGGAAAGGGGATGGGTGGGGACACAACAGGGGCGAGGTAAACAAAGTGTGCTGTGGATAACTCTTAAAGGGTAATGTATTGCCAGCGAATGCCTGTTTCCACACAGGTCTGGGGCCTAATTACGAGTTAGTAGATGTGCCATTCGGCAGACGAGGACGCATAGCCCCAGAAACGAAGGGATGATTGTCGGTTTCCCATGCAGGAAGATCTGGATTTGTACCAATTATAGATTATTTGCTAAAGAGACTGGCAGTTAGAGCTTTGTCAACAGATTGAAACAAAATCGTTTGAACAAATTTTATAAGGAACTCTCTGAAAGATAGAGCTGATAAAGTCTTTTCACTTTCATCCGAAATAAAGACAACGGATTTGAAACGTAAACCGACATCCTCGAAGTCATTTAAAAATACTTTTAAAAAATTAATAGATTCTAAAATAGAACAGGACCCAGTTGTTCAAAGGGCGGATAACGCTATCCAATGAATACATCGCTATCCAGCGGATGTGTTAACAAAGAATACTGTACCATCCATCGGATGGAGATTTATGCAGTGGTTATCGTTATCGAACAATGAGGACCAGGTGGACGACTGTTTAGTTAGTGGAGTGATCTAAACAACGGGTAGTATTCACAGTTAACGATTTGGAGCACAACTCAGTAAGTGTCAACTCAACTCCGAAATATCTAAGATGTGGTGTTCCCCAGGGAACAATTTTGGGACCCCTTCTATTTTTAATATATGTTAATGACTTACCACATTGTCTGACATATTCGGAACCCAGAATGTACGCAGATGATACCAGCCTGACGCTTGCCAGTACTGACTTTGATCATATAAATTATTGCCTTAATTACGACCTGAGTAATGTGTACGAATGGCTGAGTGCTAACAAGCTTACCCTAAATATGACAAAAACTGAGTTTATGCTTATTGCATCAAGGCAGAAGTTATCACAATTTACGGAAAGTCCTTCTCTTACTATAAACGAATTAACAAATAGAGAAGCCTTGACTGTGCTCTGTTCTGTTATAAAGCACGCAGGAAGCGGCTAAAGCACGAAAGAAGTGTAGGGAGAAACACGAGACTACGTCTCGTGTTTCTCCCCACTTCTTGAGTGCTCTAGCCGCTTCCTAAGTGCTTTATAACAGAACAGAGCACAGTCAAGGCTTCTCTATTTGTTTTATAATAAAGAATCCGTTAAATTCCCCAAGAATTACTTTCAATTTTCAAAACAAACTTTATTTCCAAAACGAACAAAAGTGTCGTCAGCATGCTCTATACTCTCATAGAGCACGCTACAATAGGCCAATCAGAATCCCTGTTAGAATGGTTCAAATAGTTTGATTGGCTCTACAAGACAAAAGCTGTCAAAAGTGTCAAACCATCAAAGTTCAAAAACCATTAAAGTTCACAATCTGAGATAGTTTACAAACTAAAATAGTTCGGCAAGTCGAATTTAAAGCTTTTGCTTGAAGTTTTTAATACAGAATCCTCAAGTGAAATGTTCAGTGAACTTCAGCCGAATTATGGCTCATAAAAAACGCAAGGTTTTTCACATGACAAGGTAGAAAACAGACTGTTCAAGGCGAGTGTTTTTCAAATGAACGACAGCCGAATTCACGGGAACATGAAGATCGCTCGGAATGACAGCGTCGCAAAACTCGGCTGCAGTGACTGAAGTGACTTTCCACTCAACGTATCGGAAAGGATATCAGAGCGAGTTCTTATTTTTTCACTCGAAGGGCGGCCGATGTAGTTTCTGAGGCTTGCTTTACTGTGATGACCGGAGATCGCCATGATGAGCGAGCCGCGATGAACTTAGCATGATCATATTCGCTCAGACACCGTTGTGATTAGTATGAATTTTAACAATTATGCCAGTTTGGTTATATTTTTCATCATTTCTGTTTTGTCCTGTTTTGTTTTTGAACACTGACAAAAGCTGTCAAAAGTGTCAAACCATCAAAGTTCACATTCTACGATAGTTTACAAACTAAAATAGTTCGGCAAGTCGAATTTCACACTTTTGCCTGAAGTTTTTAAGTCTCTAATATAGAATCTCGAAGTGAAATGTTCAGTGAAATTCAACCGAATTATGGCTCATAAAAACACGCGAGTTTTTTCCACATGACAAGGTAGAAAACAAGCTGTTCAAGGCGAGTGTTTTTTTAATGAAAGACAACTGAATTCACGGGAACATGAAGATCGCTCGTGATGACAGCGCCGCAAAACTCGGCTGCAGTGACCGATGTGAATTGCCACTCAACGTATCGGAAAGGATATCAGAGCAAGCTCTTATTTTTTCACTCGAAGGGCGGCCGATGTAGTTTCTGAGGCTTGCTTTACTGTGATGACCGGAGATCGCCATGATGAGCGAGCCGCGATGAACTTAGCATGATCATATTCGCTCAGACACCGTTATGACTAGTATGAATTTTAACAATTATGCCAGTTTGGTTATATTTTTCATCATTTCTGTTTTGTCCTGTTTTGTTTTTGAACGCTGAACTTTATATACTATACGAGTGTTAGCTGTGTTTGATTTTTATTACCGTACGTAAGCTTGCAATCTAACTGAGCATGAAAATCTTTAAAACTCGGAATGTTTATGTTGTTTTTCCTTTGAGGATTTTCGTATCTGCTCACGTTTAAATAACGTAAATTACGGCGCATGGTATGTTTACAAACCTTTGTTTGATTCTTCTGTTGCTATTTGCTGGCTCGCTTCAGCGGTTCCGAAATTTCACTTTCCATTATCGGGAAAAAGCTAAAAAGAAGTCCCGGAAAAGCTCGAACATAGTACAATTGGCAGATGGCGTGACAGCTTTAGCTCAGTTCTATGCTCTATACTCTCATAGAGCACGCTCTTTCAACCAATGACAGCGCGCGTTATATCCGAACTTTATTATAAATCGCAATAGAGCAAGTAACCTCCGCTAAGTCCCTTGAGTTTATTTCGATCAAAATATCAACTGGGAGTGTCATATTGAAAACATCTCTAAGAAGATAGCTTGTGCCATTGGTGCAATTAAACGAATTCGGCACCTCACTCCATTTAATGTTCTAATTAAAGTTTATAATAGCCTTGTTCAACCACATTTTCATTATTGTAATGTAGTGTGGGGAAACTGTAACAAGGGCCTTTCTGAAAAACTGCAAAGGCTTCAAAATCGGGCAGCTCGCATCCTAATGTCTGCGAGCTATGATAGTAATTTAGATGATTTGTTCCGGGCACTAGGGTGGCGAAGACTCTACTATCAAAGATTGGAACAAAAATCTATCTTAATGTATAAAACTTTTCATGGTATGACACCAGATTATCTGAGATCAAGATTTGTATATCGTGACAATATAAGTGCTTATCGTTTAAGGAATACGGAAAACAAATTAGTTCTTCCACAATCTCGAACTGATTATCTTAAGAGAAGTTTTTTGTACAGCGGAGCTCAGTTGTGGAACGACTTACCCTTAGACCTAAGACAAGCGTCTTCACTGACCGATTTCAAATCTAAATTAAGTCGCCACAGTTTAAAGTAATATCTTAATTTTAAGTAAATTTTAGACACGGCCTCCATGAAAAGCAGATTTTTTATTTGTTTCTTTTATTTGAATTGTTATTATTAGATTTTATTATAGTTAGGAAGATAGATATACCTTTATAGATAATTAACAACTGATGGAAATACCGTGTATAAATAAAGTTATCTTATCTTATCTCTTATCTTAGTGTTTTTTTTTTTCCGTTGGGTTTTTAATTTCTAACAGCAAAAACATGTAAAGGAAACGAAACATCGCAAAATCTTAATGTTTCCTCAATAAAGCCATAATAGTGGGATTGGGAAGGACAGGAAATTGACTGCTGCTAAAGCAACGCTGCTATGCTCCCTCACTTCCCGTACAACCCCTCCCCTCCCCTCCCACCCCCCATCCACTCCTTATCCTACAAGAACCATGATCCCTCCGTTAATTGCCTGACCACACGGGCTGTAAGGGGAGGAAAACTTGAAAACTCCATCAGTAAGATTAATAAGAGCTTGGCGGAAGAAACAGAAAAGTATTTTTCCCCTCCCCTCCCTTCTAACCCCCCCTCCCCCTCCCCCTCCCATCTCATTTGTTTTTGTTGTCAAAGCCCATTTCCAGTCTTTCCCGGAAGTGGCTTCTGATGTTTGACACCAGCATATCCTCCTGGGAAGAGAAATAAAAGGAGGAAACAATTCTGAGAGCAAAAGGTAGTATTTCTCATATACCAATGTCATATGTATTGCGCTGAACTGATTTAAGAACCCTGATGGCTTTTCCTTCTTTTGAAAGTCGTTTTAATCCACGCACCCTATAATGGAATTACAATCAAGCCGTTTTCAGTAAGCTGTGTAACTTTTTCGAAACTTCGTTTTCAAAGATGAGATTTCTGTTGAAATATCTGCTCCATTCCAATAGAGGAAATGTACCACGCCATTATTATTACAGTTTTGTTACCGAAGCGACTCCATTGACATGCGATATTAAGGAAACAGGATGGAAGAAGTTTGCTTGGATGCTAAGGAATTGGTCGAGATAATGCTAAAATACCTGCGGTGAAAGACGAAAGAAGCCAGTTATACAGGTTAATAAAGAGAATAGTGTATTAAATTAGGATATGTAGGAAAGAGGTCTTTTAATAAATTCGGCGAATGGAAAATAAACTTCGGTGTCAAAGTGAATGTCAACCCATCTTGCTCCCACAGTCATGAAAAGAGTTTTAGAGACTAAACATTTATTTACCACCGGGGGATGGGAGATTCCCCTTCCTTTTTTTCTTTGATGAGGGGGGGGGGGTCACATGGTTTTAAGGAAGGGAGAATGATCAGTCGTCTCTAACAGAGTGTAAGGGAGTACTATAGAAGATTGACCACCAATTCACTGTCAATGAGGGGAATCATAAATTTTATCATGGCGTAACTAACCCCCCCCCCCCCCATAGGCGATAAATAATGAGCGACCGCTAACAACATGAAGCTAGTCTTTCTGAGCGTTTGACTCAGATTTTATTACTATTGAGTTTGCACCGATAAATTGCAAGTCATTGGAATAAGGTCAATAATTCTTCAGTATAGCTTTATAAAATATATATCTGGTAAATTTTATGCTTTTCCTTTGTAGCTTCAGCTGAATACATTTGAATACAACCATCTCGTAATTGAAAATTAGGTGCAGAGTTTCTTTGTTTAATACCCGCAAGATTATCCGACTCTCTCTTTATGTGTTAATTGCGTACAATATTCTGATCAGGTCCATCTATGTCAGTCCCTCTGGCCCAGTCTTTGGACGGTCGACGATGGAGACGTCAAAGGAACAGACTAAGAGGCTTGGTTTACAGTTTAGCTCTACTGATCAGATTCCAACAATTAGTCATGAGAAGGAGGAAAGTTTTGATTGGGATTAAGTCACAACTACGAGCGTGGAACGTTAGAGTTTCAAAAGGGGAGTGGGTGGGAGAGGCGGATTCCTGCCACTAAAAACTTTGAAAATATAAGAAGACGAACGCATCATTCGTAGTTTTGGCAGAAAAACGCTATCTGACGCTGATACGCCCAAATATACAAAAAAAAAAAAACACGAAGGATTCTGTTACTACTATAGAAGGGAAAAAATTATCTCTCTTTGACAGAGGAAAGGTGCAAAATAAAGAGATCACCAGGCGAAAACGGAAAGTCTTTAACAGCAATGTGAGATGCGGAAAATCTGCCATGCGTGTCTTGTTTCAATCTTAAGATGCGTGACCTGTAGCGAGAGGTGATATGAAAGCAATCACGCGATGTTGTTTGGAAGCAACTTTAACGGCAACTCGTCTGCAGCTGAAAGAGAAAAAAAGTTACTTATTGTTTAGGTGAATCTTGAAAGAGTCCTGTAATAAACTTTTTTGAAACGATGCTTTTGAGTTTGTGCTGCCCTACTGAACTGTTCGCTTGAGAGAAGGCTAAAGAGCTTGAGAACTTGCTCCTGGTAGGGGAGGATTGTTTATAGTGTTTGCTACATTCAGTGCATGTGCTTGACCTTGTTAATTACCGAATCGCTTTTAGTCGCTTATCTTGTTCTCTAGCGCGTAAACCCCGCAAATTCGCTTAGTTATTACATTGTTTCACTGTTTTAAATAGTTTCATTATAATTTGTTTTTAGCCCGCTTTTGAATTTGCTTTTCCGTGGTTAGGAATCAGGGACATTCGCTCTTTTGTTTACTTGCATTTCTCAGTTTATTTTCATCTGATGTTATTATAATTGGACACGCGCCTTTGTTCAAAAACGTGCTCGCTTCATTCGTTTTTGTTTGCACATTATTCGCACAGTTCGCCATAATTTCAATCAGTTCATTGCAAACCAACCTCTGTTCCTTTTATTACTCTTGTTGTTGGATTATATTTTACTTAGTTTTATTCTCACGTTTCGTTCGTTTGTGTCGCTCCGATTATAGTTTTTATTTCATATTTTGCCATCTAAGTTAGAACAATTAGTTCACCAATAAGTGCTTTTCCGTTCTATTTGATTTTCTAAGATTCTCTCTCTAACCTTGCTTACTTGTATGTAGAATTCTCTTGTTGTTCAGTTATAGTCGTCATACACGGTTTTACCGCAGCTTTTTTCATCGTTTTTAGTCGTTCATCTTACGATTTTTATTCGGAGATTGCTGATCCTTTTATTTTCATTCATTATTAGAGTGGGCTTTTCTTCTCAGTAAAGGGCTGTTGTGTTTAAATGATAAACAGAATAATACATGGTTGCTTTCAGATATGGAATTTCTCATCTCACTCGTTCGCGTCACTATCTACGCACGCCCCCCAGAATAAGAGAGATGGCAAGTTTTAAGCTCGGTAAAGAAATGGAGAAAGATGTTTTCGTCTTGTCACAAACATGGGACAAAGAGAAAATCTTTCTCTATTTCTTTACCGCGCTCAAAACTTTACCATCTCTCTTAATCTATTTACAAACATGACGTTATTGACATTGCTGATCTCAGCCGTGTGCAAGACGCGTGTCATATGAACTTTGCAATAGACTTCGCTCACCATAGAGTCTCTGTGGCTCAGAGGTAGAGCATCGGAGCGCGGCTTCCGCAGGTTTGAAATTTGATTCCGTGTGGGGACTCAGATTTTCCTCTTTGTCCCGCGCTCGTGAAAAGACGAAAAACATCTTTCTCTGTTGACAGGACACCTCGCTAAATAAGAAGTTCAGCTATTTTTCAAAAGTGTTAACTTTATATATATCCTTTATTGCTTTAATAAACAATGGGTGGATACAAACGAATTAAAACTCAAAAATATAAAAATCGAGAGTAGAGTTGCGTGGCTTTTCATTTTCCAGGAAAAAACAATCTAGATTGCAAAATTCAAGTGAAAAGCAAGCCAACTGTCATTAACGCCTTGAATAACTGGAAGTCAAGATACTTTTTTATCGTCACACAACAAATTAGCAAACGTAAATATTATTCTTCTTGATGCCTCTCCCGGTGTCCTCGATTTCTTTTCCCGATGTCTCCGTTGGTTAATAAAGCGGTAGAAAATCGGGTATCAACACAGACCGCACAATTAAATTTCTGCGCAATTCCAATCCTGAGGGGTTGCTCTTCAAAATCGTGCGGGGGTTTTTTGATATTGCTATTTGTTGCTTTGCAATTTTTCTGTCTATTTTGCTTATCAAAATTTTACCAATTTCGAAAAACGGAATTCCCTCACACAGTTTTTTTTATAGATTGTTATCTTGGGAGTCTTCTGACCAAATTTCAAGGCAATTCGTAAATTTCATACCCTATTAATTTCTTTAAAGAAGGCACGTTTGCGGGAAAACGAGGTGGGCTTTTGCATCCAAAGTTTTGGAGGGGTAACCACATATGGATAAATGTCAGTATCTGAGCAAATACTTACCTACCCTTCCCCTAAGAGAACGTTAACCATAACTTGTCATCAGTTGACTTTTGTTGGGTCGTTGGAGGGGTAGGTGCTCAGTCGTTCACATAATTTCCTGATTATACCCAAGCAATAATAATTTAAGCAGCAGAAATAGAACCAGTGCTTGTCAAATAATACTGTTCTCGATTATACTTGAAAAAAAAAAGAAAGAATAACTGACTGATGAAATTATACGTAGCTCTCGTTCACCTTCGACCCTAGTGGCACAACACAATGTCAGTCGTGTTTGCCTAGTTTTAACTACGGTTCTTACAATAAGTGATAGTGAAAAAGGTTTTACTACTGGCTGGAGGTACAGCAGGCATATTTTGTCGACTTTGCCCATATTACTTTTCCGCATTCTAAACGAGTCGTACACTCCTTGGAATTACTATTTTCGTGAATAAATTTACATTTTCTCTTTTTTTATTTAGTCTTGTACCTCTAGCTGGTAGGAATTAGAAATCAGTTAAAGAAAATAATTTTGCCCTGCAATCATCATTTAGTAGAAAACAAGGTGGTTATTACTCCTTGGAAAGCATAAATGTAAGTCTTCTGTGTCCTCTACTTCATTCTATTTGTACAAACAAACACACCCTGCACAACTATTTTCCCAGCTTTGGTCCTATTTTTTTTTTTTTAATTTTTCACTTATTTACTTTCTCGCCTCAGGGCAGGCTAAGGTCACAGAAAACTGGCTTCTACAGGCTCATGGAATAACATATCCTCAAACATTACAATCACGTGTTTGTTACCTAAGCATTTTTTTCTTCGTTGCTGATCAGCTGCATACCTGTCAGTGTCCTGATTGAAATCATTCTCCCTTTTTCCAGTGATAACAAAAGGAACTTAATCATATGTGATCCTTGGTGGAGATTTTGCAGTCAGAGGAACATGAAAAAATACTTTTTTCCCTTTTATTTCCACATTCTTTGTGACAAATCAGTGGGGCATTAAAGAGACATTCATTCATTCCGTCATTCATTTATCAATTTTGTCTGTTAGTCAATCAGTCAGTTAGTCAATAATATAAGTCTGTGCGAGAGGCATGTGCTGTAGGTATTGACTTTTGGGTCATATCTGAAAAAGGGTATTGACAACCACATACAAACCCCTCCTTTTTCAGGTTAGCCACCACATTTTAGCTATTGAAGTTCTGCAGTGGTTTTATTTTTTATTCCTATCTATCTTTTCCAATTTTTGCAAAAAAACAAAAGAAAAAAAAGCAAGATAAGTGAATTGCGCACCTGTGTTAGAAACTGTACGATACGTTAATCATTCTTAATTTAATTGACATTTGTAAGAGATTTCCTGTATCTATACATAACTAAACAGACATGTATGCAGCACGTGTTTTATCGCGCCAGATATGGCACTGTTCCAAAGCGTTGTCGTAAAATCGTTAAATCAAGTGAATAAACAGTGACTTAATAAGGAAGCGTGGTACAGCTTTTTCACGTTTTTGACACACCTGTCATTCAAAAATCAAAATAAAGAGTAGATTTAATTTGCGATTTTTATGGAATGTTTTTGGATCCCTTGGTCTCCCCATGACCACTACACCCCTGCATCCCTCCATTTAACATTCCCCCTCGTAACCAGAGTTCATCTAAGGCGCCCCTCTGACTTTAGACTTACCTTTGCCAACACCGTAACAGTAATACATAACTAAGCTAGTTGTTGTTTCCACTTCGTGTTCGTGCAATAGCTTCTCGGCTGATTTTAGGGACTTTAAGATGCAGGCCCTACTACGGCGACCGGAAGTCTACACTTAAAACCCATCGGACTGCGCATGTCTTAGGCGGGAATTCACGCCGTACTCTTGCCATCTGCTACGGCAAAATCGCTTCGTCCCCGTAATGGTGAGTACGTCAGAATTTGCCATAATATTTTTTCTAAAGGCTCAATTATTTTAAATTTTTTCCTTGTGATTAAATTCCTTACGTTTCTTTACGACTTGATAAATCATAGCTGAACGAAATTTGGTCGAAATTAATCTGTAGAAAAAAATGTAAAAATCAGGGACATTTTTCAGTTTATTTTTCCGGCACTGAGTTGGTGGGTACTGATAACAAGTTATTAGAAAGTTCATTTATTTCCGTTAATTTTGATCTTTACAACAAGCTAATTTAGTGGACAACAGCGCACGACGTGTTGCTGTGCATAGAAATTTTGGTAGAAGAGTTTTACAAGTTCAAGAAAGGAAGCAATGAAAGGGGAAGAATTTGGACGCAAATTTCCGAAAACCTCAACAGTGTAACTGCAGTCAAACTATAATTAAATCAAAGGGTGGTGAGAGAGAGATTTGACTTGCTACTCGGAAGATTTCGATAGCAAGGTAGAGAGGAAGCAAAAGCAAGTGGTGCATCTCCCGAACCAACAAAGTTCGGCGTACTGTTAGAGTAAACTTCTGAGAGAGAAACTAACAGAATTAACGAGAGAATCTTGTAGCAGCAAGAGCGTAGAAACAGATCGCAGAAAAACCGAGGAGATGCGTTTCCGAGCCTTGGAAAGACTTGGTGAAACTAAAAGAAGGCCAATGAAGACTGTGAAAGAAAAGAGAAAAGGCAGCAAAGAAGCGGCTGATGTTACCGAATTTCCACGGGAAAAGTCAGCAAAGGAGCTTAAGATCCGTGAAGAGGAGCTCGCCTTGTACGCAAGAGAAGTTGAAAACGAAAAAGAGAAGCAAGCGCAAATGTTTAAAACCCAGGAGGCTATGATTGCAAACATGGCTTAACGACAAGATCAGATGCAAACACTTCAAATGGCTTTTTTGCAGAAACAGCAACAACAAACACAGGCCATGATGGTGTTGTTAGAAAGACTTGCTAAAAAGTAATAACTAACTAGTTCCCCGACAGAGATGACATTGCATTGATTTACTATTCCGTGTAAATTTATTGCAGCTTCAAGTTAACGATTTTGTTTGTTAAATGTCATTTTGCATTTTCTGTTTTTTAAAGTAGGAATAAATTCTGTTGGGTTCTGCAAATATGATTTCCACTTATTTTGCTAGAAATTTGTTCAATGGTTTACACCATTCAAGATATATCTTAAATGAATAAATTATTTAAGTGCTCACAATTATACTTTCTTTGTATTCAGTTTAAAAAAAGGCATAGTATTATGCTAAGTAAGAAAAAAGGTTCGGGAGGGTTTACACCGAAAGAACTTAGAAATGTTATTTTCATACAGGCAAGTGAGGCTGTTCCTTAAAAGTGCGCAAACGATATTGTTAGATGTTTTTTTTTAACACTCGTTCTTTTGACTATTTCTTTATTCTCTCCTTTTTCTACACAAGTTACTATAACGGGAACTAGCTCAGATCTCTCAAGGAGAGTGTGGGTCACCACTTAAAAAGGCGACGCTTACTGAGCTATCAATCTCTAACCTTCGTCATCCTTTTACACTTAATTAGCGAATCACGTTAAGCTATGCAGAACGGAGTTCACATACTAAGTAGGTACCTTCGAGATGTTTACGCTTTACAAAATCATTTTCTACCTTAAATTTCTGACTCTTGCGGTCAAGTTTGGTCATAACTAAAACAAGATTGGTAATATAAAAATTAAAATGAACTCACTGACAGAATTAGAATCATAATTGAAAAGATATCTTAAGAGAAAATAGTCCTCGAAGACTGTTACATAACAGCAGAATAAACAGGAAATTCGGAGAAGAAAGGGCGTGCCCAGGGTACCGCCCCTAAAATAGCTGCGTGCTGTTCGTATAAGTTACCTGATTATAAATTCAGTGCGGAGGATGAAAAGTACTACTTGTTTGCACCCTAAGTCAACTCCAAGAAAAGAGCTGTGGAACGTGCTAAATTAAAATTTAAGAACTATTTTCCTGATCGGGATTCGACAACTAGAATATCAGTGGTAAAAGTATAAGGAGGGTTATTTCCAGGAAATTCCTGTGCGGGATCAATTTTTTATAAGTTAAAGTCATTCTTCTTCGTAATTATACACATTGTAACGCCACAAATCACAGTAAACATGGCGTTAAAACTGCTTTTAATAAACACAACACTACTATATTAACACATGGTCTACCGATGAGTCACGTGACCCCAAAGGTAAGGTCACTCAGGGGGGACCCCTGGGGAATAGCTTGCGCTACACTACTCCCCTCTTTATGAGCACTGTCCCAGTGCTGGTCCACTTTGCAAGTCACTTCTGGATGAACTTAAACAACTTATACTTGACACAACAACTAATTCTTAACGACTGTTCATGTCCATAATTCTCAGGAAACAATGACGTTACAATGTGCAAACTTATCTAGTTGCCTAGAATGTTCCATAATGTTCATCAGTCCTCGAACGTTTCACGTTAACATCACTGGAGCAATTGGTTAACCAGACACCCAAGCCCCGTACCGACTCGGAGGCTTCCGCTGCCTTGAAGGTCTCCCATGAGCGTTTGAATCTGTTTCAGGTACAACTTGTTTAGTTGACTCTTCCATTTTATGGCTCAAAGCCTCTGGGATTAGATTATCTGCACTAGAAGTTGGCTATTCCACATGAGGTTCACGTTCCCTCACATCATCAGGCTGGTCACTGCTATCAACAACAATGCAATCAGCATTCTGAGGTCTCGGGGTGACATCATCCTCTTCTCCTCCCACTGTCGACTCGACTAGATCAACTCCCTCTCTCTCAAATGGGGTTGACTGTCCTTCTTCGACAAAAACCGGAGAATCAACATCTGGTGCCTCTCTCCCCTCCTCTCCTTCTTTCGATAACTGTACCAGCCTTTTTGGAATCCACTTCTCTAGTAGGGGTTCCAGGTATGGCTTCAATCGGTCGGAGTGAACCACCTTTGGTTTGGCGTTCTTGCTCTTCTGGATGCGGTAAACTACATCTGAAAGCACAGATATGACCAGATAAGGTCCCTGCCACGGGCAGTCCAGTTTTGCATTTCGCCTCTTCTTTCTCCGAACAAGGTGCAACAAAAGCGAATCTCCAACAGTGAATGACCTGCCAGCAAGCCGCTTATCGTAGTTCCGCTTCTGGCGTATGGCTGCCTTGTTCAAATGGCGTCTTGCCAAATCATGTGCACTGGCCAATCTCTTTTGAACTGCTTGGGCATAGTCCGTCTTGAGTGGCGGTGCATCAGGAGGTGTTTCAGTCATGACATCCAAAGGAACTTCCACTTCTTTACCCAGCATTAAGAGATTAGGTGAAAAACCTGTCGACTCGTGAACAGCACTTCGATATGCCATCATGCAAGCTGGAAGCTGAAGATCCCAGTCTTTTTGGTCTTCCTTAATCTTCCCACGCAGCATTTCGACGAGTGTCCTGTTGAAACGTTCAACTTGTCCGTCAGATTGGGGGTGCATTGGAGTAGTGCGAGTCTTCTCGATGTCTAACAACTTGCAAATTTCAGCAAACACCTTAGATTCAAAGTTTCTTCCTTGGTCGCTATGAAGTTCACGGGGTACGCCGAAGCGGCAAATGAACTCATTCACTAACTTCTCAGCAACAGTAGTGGCCTCTTGATTGGGTAATGGGTATCTCTCAGTCCATTTAGTGAAATAATCACTAACCACCAGTATAAACTTGTTCTTCCGTGGAGTTTCTGGCAAAGGCCCAAGAATGTCAATTGCGATCCGTTCCATAGGAGCGCCTACCACGTACTGTTTTAAGGGAGAACGACGTTTCTTTCCCCATGTTTTCTTTGATCCGCAGACGTGACACCTGGCGACCAATCTGTGAACTGCTGATGTAAGTCCTGGCCAATAATAACGAGACTGAAGAGCACTTAAGGTCTTCTTTACACCACGATGGCTTGCTGTTGTGTGACTATGATGAGCTTCAAAGGCAGTCTGTCGAAGGTCTTCTGGAAGAACAATCTGATCTGTTGTTTGATCTCCCATATCACTTTCCCATTTGCGACAAAGTACACCATTTCTGAAGACGAGCCGGTCCCACCGTGACCACAAGGCCTTTACTGCACGGCTCTGAGGGGAAACCACTTCCCATGAAGGTTTTCTTTCACCAGCTTTCTTCCATCCAATGATGACCTTGAGATCAGAATCTGCCACCTGCTGCTCCCTCAAGAAGGTAGACGTCCATGTTGGTTCTAACTTAACTGTGGCACAACGATCACCTACGGTTCCTTCACAGTTATCAGGTTGCTCATTGTCCTGGTTAGGGACCTTTACCTCGGTCTGGACACCCACATGAACAACTGACACTTGTTTCTGAGATTTCCAACCCCGACACCACTTACAACGGTCATCGCAGGGTCGGCGAGAAAGTGCATCAGCATTCTGGTGTCGTTGTCCTGCTCGATATTGGATTTCAAAGTCAAAAGTACTTAAGAATTCAATCCAATGCGCGAGCTGTCCTTCTGGATCCTTGGCATTAATAACAGAGCGCAAGGGGGCATGATCAGTTCGAATGGAGAATCTGGCACCTTGCAGGTAATGCCGGTGCTGCTTAACAAACTCAACAATTGCCAAAAGTTCACGACGAGTCACACAATAGTTCCTTTCTGACTTAGACAATGTTCGACTTGCAAATGCAATAGGTCTCTCCACCCTGTCCTGAAGCTGTGACAACACTGCACCGATTCCGTGGTCTGACGCGTCAGTATCTAGTACAAACTTTCCCTCCCTGGTCGGATAGGCCAGGACTCTAGCGGAGGTAAGTAACCCTTTCAGGCCGTCGAAAGCCTGTTGGCACTGTCCTGTCCAAAAAAATTCGGTCTTTGCTTCTGTTAGCTTGTACAGTGGTTGAGCTACAGTTGAGAAAGCGGGGATGAACCTGCGATAATAAGAGGCAAGTCCGAGGAAGCTTTTGACCTCCGTACTGCTTTCTGGAACGGGCCATGTACGAACTTGTTCCACCTTTCCAGGGTCGGCAGTGATGCCTTCTTCTGTGACCACATGTCCAAGATACGAAACCCTTTTCCGAAAGAGAAAACACTTTTTCGGCTTAAGCTTCAGTCCTGCATGGGCAAGTCTCTCAAACACCTGTTTCAGCTGCTCCAATTCTTCCTCAAATGTAGGCGCCATGACAATCACATCATCAAGGTAAATCAAGCAGATTTTCCAATGAATACCTTTCAAGACAAGTTCCATCAATCTGGCAAATGTACTTGGCGCATTGCAGAGCCCGAAAGGCATGACATTCCATTCATACAAGCCGCTAGAAGTTACAAATGCTGCTTTTTCCTTGGTGCTTGCATCCATGGCCACTTGCCAGTAACCAGACGCAAGATCCAGTGTGGAAAACCATCTTGAACCGCTTAAAGCAGAGAGTGAATCATCGACTCTTGCAAGGGGGAGGCATCTTTAACAGTTGCTACATTCAATTGACGATAGTTAACGCACAGCCTCTGGCTTCCGTCCTTTTTAGTCACCAAGACAACTGGAGATGACCAAGGGCTTGACGATTCTGTCACCCTCCCTTGATACAGGAGGTCTGCTACCTGCCGTTCTATTTCGTCCTGTTTCCATGGAGAGGTGCGTCGGGGTTGTTGCCTGATTGGAAGCACATTGCCTGTTTCAATTCGGTGCTTGACCATTTGTGTGGTACCCAGGTCCCCCTCTGTAAGGGAGAAGACATGTTGGTAATCATACAGCAACTCCTTCAGTCTTGCAGTTTCACTGTCAGTCAAATCAGTACAGTGTTCAAGAAGTTCCTGTAACGGCTCCGGTAGAGTCCTTTCAATCGTTTCTCCTGTTACATGCTGATTCATTACTCTAGCTTGGCCCACAACACTCCCATTCTCCTCATAAGTTTCCAGTGAAGTGACATCAATAACTGGCTCAGCTAGGGCAACCACAGTCTCAGCAGCCAAGTTGTAAACATTGTCAGAAACATTGAAAACACGCAAAGGAACCACTCGGTCCTCTTTAACATCCACCAGGGTCCTTGCAACATAAAGGCACTTTTGCTGCAAATGTGAGTTAAGGCAAAGCTCTAACAATCGCATGCCTAATTGAGATGACTTTGGATCTAAGGTCGCAGAACGCTTCTGAACAGTAACTGGAACGATGACTTCGGTGTAAGGTTCAATTAATGTTGAACGTCGTACCATGCCTCTGGAACCAAGGGGCTGGTTTTTGAAATCACAACAGTCAAACACTTCTCCATTAATCGACACTTGGTCTTTTACAATGTCAATACGCGAATCGACTTGTGACAAAAAGTCCATACCCAAAATGCCCTCATCCTCAGCCTCAGCCACAATCACATGCATTTCAAACTCTTTAGTACCCAGGCGCACAACAACATGCCCCAGTCCGTGTGTTTTTGCTTGCTGACCATCAGCAAGAGCAATGGCAGAATTGGCTGAACTCAAACTGAACTTGGCACTGGCAGGTAAAGAATTATAAATCTTAAACGACAAAATTGAACGAGCAGCACCAGTGTCTATCAACCACATAACACGAGTTCCTCCAACAAAGCCAGGCATATAAAGACCTCTTAATTTATTACTAACTTGTGACCTTTCCATGAGCACATCAGAAGAAGTTAGTTCCTGCTGTTGTTGAACAGCATTGTTCATGTCATGTCCAGTTGTAGGGCCAACATCACTCTCATTCAGGCATCCCCCTGGCCCGTGGGCGACACCCTGCTGGCGTCTCCCGAACCCAATTTGGCTCGTTCATGTGACTTACGTGCTGGACAGTTACGACGGTAATGACCAAATTCTTTACAATCCCAGCATGGACCATTTCGGTTGGAATAACGTGAAGAGGGTTGGCGTTGCTGGTTTTCAGAAGTGTTCAAAGACATTGACTGGGAGAGCTGCTAAATTTGCTGAACTAATTCCTGGAGAGCAACTTGCTGGGTCTCCTGACTTTGTTGTTGCGCGTGAAGGTCAGAACGTAACAGTTCCATCTGAGCTTTAAACAAATCAGGCTCCCTTTCAACTTCATCCATAGAACAAACCTTTGAAGAGCTTCTTCGCAAATCACTATCGAGGAGACGAAATGCTTCAAGCTCACAAGCCAGCGACAAGGCTTCGTCCATAGTGCGTGGTTTATCTCTTCGTAGGCGAAGCCTGTCCTCTTGATCTTTGATATCATCGATGAAATGCTGAACGGCAAATTTTCTTGAGTGTCAGGTGATAAATCCTGATAAGCTAGACTGGACATAGACCTGATATCTGCAGCAAGAGCTTGAACACTTTCGTTTTCTTGTTGACGACGATTATGCAGACGCGCTTGATGTAACTCGCGCTGTTTTTCAACACCGAACCAAAGCTCCAGTTTGTCAACAATCTTCGCGTAATTTCGACAGTCGCTATCAGACATGCCATTTAACACTTTTTGAGCTTCGCCGCGAAGGCTTGCGGCCAGAAATACGGCAGCTTCATCTTTGCTCCAACCATTATGCATCTATCATCGGCCATCCCCTGGGGGGGGGGGGACCCCGGGCAAATTCAACGGGGATTTGAACGATTAACTTACCCTGGAGGCGGGGGAAATGAGGGAGGTTTGTTTTCCAAAAGCCTTGCACCGCGGGGAAAACAGGGGACTTTGCAAACGAAACAGGTCAATTTCAAGTTTATCATTTATGATATGCTGTCAATAGATCAGAAATGCTCATCAACATTGTTGTAAATATTCGGTTTAAGTCCAAAAAGTCAGCTGAACAGACATCGTGTATTACGCTGTATTTTGGTTAACATTTTTTTGTGTAATTGTATTTAGCAGTACATTGAAATTTGCATTGTTACGAACATGTAAGCACTATTAAAACATGACATTTCGTTAGGGGTATAAAGTACAGTTTTATTGTCAGGTTTCAAGCTGCTCAAGGTGATTCCCCTCAGGGAGGGGAACTTTGATTCTTCTGTGTCCCCACCTAGGAGGGGGAAAATAAGAACTTTGACAGGGTCCTTTACAAAGTCCCCACCCTTGCTCGGGGTCCCCCCCCCCCCCAGGGGATGGCCGATGATAGGTGCATTAACAACTGAGCAACGCTCAAAGTGTCTCAAATAGTCTCGAAGCGACTGACTACCATCATAATCTGCTGGATTTTTAACAGGTTTGTTAAACTTTCGGCGTTGTGTAAACAAATCGGCTGAATTATGATCTGTATCGCTTTCGGGTGCGAATGGGTTTGCAGAGTGAAATCGGCGACTTGGACTTCCAAAATAATACACTGATGAATCAGACGCTGGTGTAAACGGGTTGGTCGGTTTAAAAGGGTTGACTGGCATCGAACAACTCATACCTTTGACTCCTGAATCCACGATTGAGTTTTCCGCTATTGCAAATGAACGAGACCACGCGAGCAAACACACAATCAAAATTTCCACACGGAACCACACAAGACGTCGAAATTCGGTCACACAGACCATCAATATAACTCCATTGATCCCAGGTAGCTGTTAAGTTCGAGGTTTTTCACCGCTGCCACCAATGTAACGCCACAAATCACAGTAAACATGGCGTTAAAACTGCTTTTAATAAACACAACACCACTATATTAGCACATGGTCTACTGATGAGTCACGTGACCCCAAAGGTAAGGTCACTCAGAGGGGGCCCCTGGGGAATAGCTTGCGCTACAATATTTTCGCAACCTAATGGCAATATACCAATATTTAGCCGCAAATTGTAGTTTATGCAAAAACATCTTTCTCCCTATCAAATTCGCGATCAAATTAAGAAAAAGGTGACCGAAATTCTACCTGTAAGGTAAGACCGCCAAAAGGAATAAGAAATGATCTACTGGCTTATTATAATTTTTACTAAATGGTGTATGGCAATATCTTATTTCCACTCATTTTCCATCATTTAAGTAAGTCAAAAAACACCTATCATGAAAATTCTTGCTAGATGACAATTTTGTCTTTTAACAATATACATTTTCCCTACTGAGCTCAAAACTAAGTTTCAGGTTCTTTTTAAAATCCAAAAACTTGAAATAGTTTACAATGTCTCTGAAGAGCCATTCCACAGAAGACCTAACGAAGCTCATGGCTTTGCTAAATACCTACATCTGAGCAGTCAAAACTTTTTTTCTAATGGGCTTTGGGAGTTCACTCGCAAAGTGAACCACATTTACACAGAGGCCGTCCAGCTGGCGAAAGGGCATATCGGTTGAGATCTGCCAACAGGTTGGAGTCTGCCAACATCCCGGCATCATCTTTTCTTCCCTCCTGAAAAATACAACGCAGGGACCGCGAAGCAAGTTTTTGAGCGGGGAGGGGGGGGGGGCTATTTTTTACTTCTTTATTTTTGTTAAATTATTTTCTGTTTAATTTATTTTTGCAAAAAAGTGGGGGGGGGGCCTAAGATCCCCTCAGCCCCTCCCTCTGTGCGGTCCCTGTAATGTGCGTTGATAACTCAGAATTAGTAAGTACGTCGTAAATAAAGTTGCATTTGCTGTTGCCACACTCTTAGAATAAAGCCTTTGTTAATGGTCGAATACAAAAACCGTACAAACACATATAAGCAAACATAAAAATTGGAATTCAAACATTTTAAAGTACCTATCAACAGGTCCAAACATGTTAGTAATCATTCCGTCTGGGGTAACGACTGACTGAAATTTGATAGTATGGATACGTTTATGCCTGTTGTAGACGATTCTTTGGTTGCATTCTGGTCTAGATATAGGCCGAACAGTTCCGTCGACAAACCCGAAGCAGTTATCCAGTGGTGCTCCTTTTTTGTGAACCACAACGGCGTAGTATTTTAGATTCCTGGGTCTTAGTAGCTGATGGTTCCATTGTTAAATACGATGACCGTGAGTTGCTTAAATGTAATCCAACACTTCATTTGTTATCATGCTGATAACAGGAACAGGCTTGGCGAACAAATGTTCCATGTCGCTGTACCGACATGGAAAACACATGCGTTTTAACAGCAAGCATAAAGCTTCTTCTCCATCACAAACACTCCCTTGGCTGCATCTAATATTACGGTATGTGCATTTTTCTAAACTTTGCCAAACATTCGTCGTCGCTAAAATTTTCGAAGTCAAATTCAGATAACGAGTCATACGGAAGTTCTAGGTTTTGCGATTCGTAGCTAGCGTAAAGCAACAAAAATTCGTCATCACTAATGTAATTCATCTTATAACAAAGACGGAATAACTCTCTTGCTTCCTTGAAGGATGACACTTTTGCCAATAGAATGACTGCACAACAACGCTTTAGGCTCTGAGCTTTTCGCCGTAGTGACGCTGTAACTTAACAATTCGTATTTGGAGGGAAATACGCCGTACCCACCCTAGTCTATCGCGGCCAAAGTAGCCGTAGTACAGATTCACTATACCGTATCTTAAAGTCCCTCTTTACATCAGGCACAAAACTAAAAGTCTTAGAGATGTTTTTAGATGACATGATTCGAAGATACACGAAGAAGCTGATATCAAAATTGAGGAAAATTACTCTTAAAAAAAGATGTCTTCAAATTGACTTTCCCGCATTTCTTGCTATGTACAGACTGAGTTTGCGCGTCTGGATTGCGTTATTATCTCACTTGTCATCCACTTGACTTCCGTTTCCGGCCCTAGGAATATGGGTACTCTTGTGCATCCCCACAGGGGATAAATCAGTAGAACCCGACCTTGATTATATTTAGTAGCCTTAGGAAAAGAATCCAAGGTTGATAAACAAGAAAGAGGAGTAGAAATCTGCCTGTTACAAGTTATTTTTTATTTGCGTGACTTTCATTTACGCGCGCGTGATCGATCGGTGCCTCTGTTCTCATTCGACACATTCGCAAGTTTCACGCATAGTCTACTCCGAATGGAACATTTCTCCGGAAGAAAAGTTTCTACAATTCATGCAAATGTCCTAAGTGTCTAGTATAAATAGAGTTTTCGAGCATAAATCGCACCATCCATCATGTTGTTCAGGCAATTTGCCGAATATGATCGTGACACTCGGTCCCAGTCTCAAAACGAAGAAGGGCATTCTAGTCCATCCTTCAAGTGACTTCCGTAAGATTGAGACACAACCTTCCCTCATTGAAGCATCAGCAAAGGTCTGATAGGATAGTGTCTTTGCGTGAATATGAAATTTACTCACTCTTTCTTCTGCTGGTAAAGTTTCACGGGTCAGGTAAGTGTGAAGTTATTCCTTCGTACAAAGGATTTTACAGTATTTTTTACCATGTGCCTTTTTAAGCTTGGACACCGAAAACGCCGACCTTTATTTCTATACGCAATTTGGTATCTGGTGATTTCGCCAACGAGTGATTTCGCCAACGTCACGTTCGCCAACGTCTTTGGTCGCTTGGCCAACGCGATGAGTCGCTTGGCCAACGTCCTACTGGTCACTTCGCCAATGTATTAGTTTACTCTAAATAAAAATTTACCATTACTTCTTCTTGCTTCTGTGTGTTATTTACTTGACGTTCGAACTTAGTACGCGCAACTTAAAACACAGTGGGCCCACATAAATGCACGGCACGCCACGCGTCACCGGCACTGTACGTTGCTGAATTTAACTTAGAGCAATAAAGTCGCGTGTGTGCAACCTTTTCCTTAAGTTCTTCTTTAAGGTTTATTTGTCGATAACAGAGATTTATATAATTGCCTTTGAGAGATTTATATAAATACACTGTAGACTACTACTACTACTAATTCTATAACTCCAGCGCATATTATAACTTCGATCAAGAGTATATAAGTATTACAAGAAACACACGCTTGTATATTACCATATGAATAGACGCGTAAACTCATTGTGTTAAAACTTGTTAATTTTACCCTATTGTTCTAAATAAACCAATCTAATTGCTTGAAACTAACTGGTATGATATTTCGATCCTTCGAAGTGTATAAAGCACACTGGCATGCGAAGAATGTTCATTTCAATCATACGATTACGACACTCTACGACTCATAACGAATTATCTCGGAAACCTTTATCTCGGAATACTATTAATATCAGGATGGCTACTGCGCAGATTTTAAACTGTATTGTTTGTCACGAACTGGTACGGCCTCGGCAGCAAGCGGTTCAGTGCGATGGATGTTTTCGCTGGAACCATCGAATGTGTAACACCGGTAAGGTATATTTACTTATATATACTCTGATACTCTAAAAAGTAGAGACCTGGGCCAGGATTATAAGTTGATGGAGGATCTAATTTCTCTTTTATACAACTGTTGTTGCTTATCTTACACCTAACAGAAAACATCTCCTAAAAGTAACAAAAAAACTCAAACTATTACGCTCTCTCTTTTTTATATAAAAATCTGGACGAGAAACATTTCTTTTTTTTTACTTGGCCTAATTAGATTTTTACTTTGATTCAAAAGGTATATCGCAAGAGCTTTACCGGGCCGCTGTTCGTGACGGAAAAGGAATCGACTGGCAGTGCGCGGTGTGCGAGTCCTATGCAGATCAGTCTGATGCAGAGAGCACCCGAGTCGAGGACATGGAAGAGGACATGGATTCTCTCAGCAATGACACGTCTTCAGAGCCGCATAAACCGGACGAAGAACCGTCCATCTTGGAACCAGTTCCTGAAGAACCACCGATAGTTGCGGAGCCAGTCACGTTCACCTTAGTCGAGAACGGCACGAGTCGTGGAAAAACCAGTCTCGTCGACAGCCTTGGGTTCACCTACAACGTCCACTCTAAGCGTCCCTACGCAACCTACTGGCAGTGTACGATGCGCCCAAAGGGAAATCCGTGCAAGGCTTCAGTGACGGAGCGTGATGGAACCTTCCAAGCAGGGAAGAGCGCCCACAACCATTCTGTGGAGATGGGAGCTATTACGGCACTAAAAATAATTTCCACTGTAAAGTCCAAAGCTCTTGAGGACAAATTCAGGCCGGCTTCAGCAATAGTCAATGAGGTATGTTAATGATTGTATTGCTGGCGTTTCAAGTTAAGTTTATTTTCATAGAACTGGATATTGTCGAATTTTTTCTTGGGTTTCTGTGTGATTGATCACGAAGTTGAAGGCAAAAAGACAATCTAAGAATAAATCAATCTAAAATTATACTTCCAGTATTTAAATAAATAGCAAGAGTTTTTAAGTTAACTCATAATGAAATACACTCTTTTTTTATAAGAACCTTTTTTGTAAGAACGTTGAGGCTGAGATTGTCCAAACTTTTAGTAACGTATTAAGAACATTCATTAAGAACATTCAGTTTGTAATAATGAGCAGTTCAGCAGCATCAACCCCAAAAATTAGACGTTCTTGAAAGAAAAAAAGAGAGTGTAGTCAACTAAGTGTTAATGTTATTGTTATTGATAGGTCCTGCTGGAAGAGCTCGCTGAAGCCCCGTGCGCAGCCCTACCCAAACCTGAGTACATCGCGCGAGCAGCCAACCGTCTACGCCAGAAACTACGTCCAGAACACCCAAGAGATCTTGACTTTGAGTTGGTTGATGACTGTATCCCTGACGGCTTCCTCCGTGCTGACATCGAAGTAAAGGATAGGCGCCACCTACTATTTGCAAGACAGGAGCAACTCACCATTCTCGCCCGTGCAAAGACATGGTACGTTGACGGAACCTTTAAGCTTGTTCGCCACCTGTTCAAGCAGCTGTTGACGGTAAACGCGTTTGTCCGATCAGGGGAGTACGCCAAGCAAGTACCACTGGCTTATGTACTGATGTCCAGCAAGAAGGCAAAGGACTATAAAAAGGTATGTTAACATTTATTGCCATAGAGAAGGATCAGTCCCCATTTTCTTTTTCGCGTGGCCGCGTTCTGCCGCTTTTTCGCCTTGATCTTGTTTTCTCTATTCTGATATATTAAATCTGAAGTATATAAGAGAAGATAACTAACCACTTTGAAAATTCATATTGGAAAAGAACACATCAATAACATTTTCTTTTTACGCTTTCTACACACATTGAATTTCTTCTGAATTTCAGAATGATTGTAAGAAAAATGACTTACTGGGTTGTTCTTTTATTTCCAGGTGCTCCAGAATCTAGTTCACCTTATGCCCCAGCTCTCAGTCAGGAAGGTCACTGTCGACTTTGAGAAGGCAATTTGGTCGGCCATCAGAGAAGTGCTCCCCACTGTAAAAATTCAGGGATGTGTCTTTCACTGGACACAGGCCGTCTGGAGGAAGGTGTGTATTGCGTGTTTTTTTTTCTTGGCAAATTACATCCAGTAAACAACTAAATTTAACTACAACACTAAATTTTCAGGCATTACACTGACCAAAACTGAACCGTGACCAATGTTATTTAGTTTCTTATATCATCTGACAATGAACTTACTTAAAATGAACTTACTTAAAATCCATTATCGTCTAAAATGCGGGTCGCGGGTTTTTACTGCACTTTATTTACACCTTTTTTACCATTTTTTACTTTAAGGTACAAGAGCTTGGCCTCCAAAGGGCGTACATGGACGACGATTCCGTTTACAAGTACATCAGGAAGCTAATGGCCCTCCCGTTCCTCCCGTATCCGGAAATCCAACCGATGTTCGACCTACTCGAGGAGCAGGCCCAAACCGACCAGCTGGGGAGACTTGTCCAGTACATCCGACGACAGTGGATTGAGAGTGAAGTATTCACCCCAAGAAACTGGTGCGTGTACAAGGAGCCCGTCCGCACAAATAACGACCTGGAAGGCTGGCATAACGCCCTCAATCGCAGAGTTGGAGGACAATGCGGTTTGCCCCTATACCTTTTAATTGAGTTACTTGATCGGGAGGCAAAACTCACAGCTATTACAATCAGGCTGGTCTCTGACAACAAACTGAAACGAATTCAACGACGTACAACAAGAAACATTCAGGCAAAACTATTCGCAAGTTGGGAGAAGTATGAGAACAACGAGAAAACCGCTGCTCAACTACTCAGGACGTGCTCGTGTTTGAATGGACCAGCGCGCTATAACTGATCATGAACGAACTGAACTAGCGTGAAGTAAGCTGAGAATCAGATGGTTTTGTAAATAGGTTTTGACTAAAGCATTTTTTTTAATCAGAAGGTTTTGTAAATAAGTTTTGCATTGAAAATATTTTGTGAATCAGAAGGTTTTGTAAATAGGTTTTCCACTAAAATATTTTGCACTTGTAAATATTTATAAAAGTACGTATTGTAATTACCGTATTTACCCGCAGATAGGCCGCACCCGCGTATTGGCCGCACCTCAAACTTTCAATGGTTTTCATGGGAAAAAAAAATTTGTCGAGGTCGAGTACTGGGATAAATAAAGCAAAGTTTGAAATCAACAACAGCTGATGTGTATCAAGTCAAGTTTATTTTTGCAATAATTCCTACACGAACGTGAAAATGTTCAAACTAGAAACTGAAACGTCTATTCGCTAACATTTTATATACAAAATAATCTTGATTAAAGATAATTTTTTCGAACAAGTTTCTGTCCTTATATGTACAAACACGAGTAAAGTGAAGCATAACCCTTGTAAACGCGTTCGCCAAAATCGGCGATTTCTTATTGACTGATCGAGAAGTGTCAAACGAAGACGATAAGTTTGCAGTGGCTGTTTATGAAGAACTTGGCATCGATGGGAAGAAAATTGTTGGACATTTACCGATGGAATTCAGCAGAATTGCATCCTATTTTATAGAGAACGGTGGTGAAATTTCCTGCAAAGTGACTGGAAAAAGGAAGCACTCAAAAGGCCCACAAGGAGGAATGGCTATTCCGTGCAAGCTGTTTTGGACATCTTCAAACAAGAGACATGTTAAAAAACTTGATGCGCTCATTGCTGCAGAGAAAATCAAGATTCTTCGAAGATATGGACTTCGCGTTTAGTTGTATGTGTTGCAAGTTAGGAACAATTTAAAGCGAACATTAAAATGCCAATTTACTGTACTACCGTGAGTTCTCGTACATATTAATGAGGTGTCAAAACGCTTGTACCCGCGTATAAGCCGCAACCCCAATTTCGGTCCCATTTTTCCGGGAAAAAAGTGCGGCCTATCCGCGGGTAAATACGGTAAAATGTTGTTGATATTATACTTGTTATATTTTATTTCTGACTCGTTTTGAAGGCTGGAAAACAAACTCTGATTGTTTCTGAAAAATGGTAACTCGCTAATTCACATCGTAACGCATTTAAAGTTAAATTTTGAGTTTTACATTTTTGGAACACCAACAGTTTTAAGTTACCGCGATGTTAGTGCTCACACGCCGGCTTTTTCTGGATCTGTCAAAAATATGCAAATTGTTTGGAAGTCAGCCAAGCGAAACTAGCATTAACTGAAAAATGTTCTGACCCAAGTATCAGCATTACATCCGAAGCATCAGTAAGAACCCTTTTTACTAAGCTATTACCAAGTTATTACTAGATATTTGGCGTTGGCGAAGTGACCAGTAGGACGTTGGCCAAGCGACTCATCGCGTTGGCTAAGCGACCAAAGACGTTGGCGAACGTGACGTTGGCGAAATCACTCGTTGGCGAAATCACCGCAATTCCGCAATTTTCGTCAAAATGATTTCCGAACTCCAAGGTGGCTTTCAACAGTTTTTTTAATTCAAAAATTTAGATATGTTTTTGGAATTTCAATCCCGTGATAAATGAGGTCTGAATAACTATGATGCGATAGAAATCAAGAGCAAAGGATTTTATGCTTCTAGTGTAACAATACATACGTTCAGAATTTAACATAAACATTGAAACTTAGAAGTGCAATACTTTCTTAATTAGTGTGAGTCGTCTTTTTAGCCATGAGAAAAGTTACTGCTTTGTCAGGTGGCTTTACATTAGAAACATAATGGCTATGCAAACCCAGAAGAGAGTTGCCATATGCACATAAACTCTCTTCCTTGCTATCAATCACTCATTTTTGAGAAGAGCTGTTACCAATTTTCCCACTCATTATTGGTGCAAATAATGACCTCAGCAAGGATAATTGCTGTTAGCTAAGTTGTGTGTGACTTTTCCTTTAGGCAGCAATCAGGTAAAAAGACTACATAATGCACTTGGATTGATAAATGAGCATTGTTTGCTCATACACCAACACGTGTGATTTGTCTACTTGACCAGCTTTTAGCTTTATGCACATATGATTGTAGTATCCCATAATGGTAGTCGTTGACAACTTATTTTTGTTGTATAATTAAAAACAGATAAGATTTTAACCATTTGAAATCTTTGTGAAGATATCTTTGCTTATCATATACATACTGAGATTTACTCTAAGCTAAATTGACAAAACAAATAAGGATTTGTTATAAAATGCACAAATCCTTATAGGTAGGATGATTTTTCTCACAATTGAGAAATGGCCATCTGACTAATCACAAGATGAAGATAAAATTTTTGACCACTGAAAACAGTAGCATGGGTTTTTTGCCTTTGTGTTGTAGGGGCTGGCCAAAGTTAATGAAAGTAAATGTTAACAAGGTTTTCTGGTTGCTGACAACTGTAGAATTGTGACTTCGAGGTTGAAAACAAGAAGTCAGCTGGACTTCATGAAATTTGTGTAAATCATTCTGATTTCACTTCATGGAAACTGATCACAATCTTTGTCTACTGATCTACTATTCTTTTGCTTTGATCAGTCCCTGACATTTGCAGTCCAGGAAAATAAAGTGGAATCTCCTCTAAAATGGTACAAAAGACTTCTATGTCCAGATTCTGGCTCTCACAAGAGAGCATTGCAATCCACCTTTGTGATTTGATTCGATCATGCTTATGTGAATGAGCAAAAATTTGTGCTTCAAATTGGCTTATCTCAGGCTTCCAATACATGATAGGGAAAAAAAGACAAGAGCAAATTTGGCTTACAGGGTATAATCAAGGATTCTACCAAATCCTGTTCTTTTTATGGCAGAACTATACTTCACATAAGAAGTACATTTAGTTCCTGTCTTGCTGTCTTGCACACAAGTAGAACATCAGAGGGCTTAATGACACAACGGTACATGTACAAAAAAAAGCTGAATTTTCATCTTTCACTTGTATAAAGCTTTACAGTACAGTGTAAGAAAAATCTGTTCTTTCTGTAAGAAATTAAGGTTTAAAAGGTTGGTTAATTAATAATTCAATGCTATTAATATAAAGCACACTTGGTTGCTGTTTTTGTATTTATTGTGACAGCTGCTTTGGTTATTGCTTTAAGGTGAGGTGAATAGCTGGTGCCAAGCCATTAGTGAGCTTGGCAATCAATTTATAGAAAAGTACTTAAACAAATCCACCATAAATTTCCATCATCTACTTAATAGATTCCATGTTGCTATGCACCTGTTCAGTAATAGATCACATGTGATGTCAGAATATGGTAAGAACAAAAACGTAGGCCCATTAGATGCAGCTTAGCTTGCTCTAGTTGTCAGTAATGAAAACAGAGCAGAATAACAAACAGTATGACAGTAGTAGGGGAGTAAAAAAACAAGGGAGACTACAGTACTGTTTACTATGGTGCTCTGCTTACTTACTGAATGCTGAGAACAAGCTAGAGGCAGTTGAGTGTGTCACTAAATAAATGTTCTTTGCACATTTTGACGCCCTCTATGATTTATAACTGTACAGAGCAAGGGCAACGTGGAACCTATTTGTTTTATTTAATAAAGAAGCAAAAATAGTTAATGGTGACATCACCTATGCATTTTTCCTCCAATAGATCATAATTTCATGAAAGAACCAATCAAAATACATGTAGAATTTAGCGTATTATACAAAACCTTATTGATGGCAGAAATGAGGTCAAAGATATTCAAAGATGTTTAAGGAGGCACAGTACAAGTTTTGAAAATTGTTGACATCCTTTCTATGGCCAAGGTTATAGAAAATAGAAAATTGTGTTTGATTTCTTTTTTATTTTGATTACATTGGAATTTTTATGCCAGCATAATACACCTAAGTTTTTGGAAAATCATGCACAAGTGACAGCTGATTGATCATTGCATTGTTGTTTGTGCTGTCATTGTTGTTTTTACCTTGTGTTATGTGATGACTTCAATGAGAAATATTTTATTAGTATAATTGCTCACTCAGGTAATTATAGAGATGTGCATGCTCTGATTGGTCAAGGATTACATCATATCTTGCTATAATCACAGAGAACAGGGTGATTATAGCAGGAGCCCTAAATTTCAAAATGGCTGCCTCACGTTCTGTCAAATGTTTGTGAGGGAGTGATAGATGCAGTAGAAGAAAATTAAATTGCAAAGAGCATGAAAGATGCTGAAAGATTAGCAGAACACTTTTCAAAACAAAGGGATAAAGTTTTTGGTATAAAAGAATAAACCTCTCAAAACTGCTCGCTCATCTTGATACAGTGTACAGGTAATCAACACAATTGTAAAAAAATGTGTGCAATGCTTTTTTCATTTACAAAATTTATTGAAGAATTTGAAAACACCTGAGTGATTATATTAAAACAATTATTTGCTGAATTAAGGCAAAGGGAAGATCATCGAATAATACTCACTTGACCTTTGGCAAATATTTGTTCATTTTTATTCACTATTATGTTATTTTACCTTGTTAGGGCAATGAAATGAATGAAATATGCTTTGGTTATACACTGCAGAACAGGGCAAGGATAGGGAGAGAAGTGATGCATGTGATTCTTGATTTCTTTTCCAAATTTTAGGCATAATTTTTTCGGCACTGAACTTTAAAGCCCACAAAAATTTTGTTCTGGTCATCAAGAACTCTTAAATGGTTCCTTTTCTGTTGTTTTCTTCTTTCATGCGCATATTATGTAAGATGGGTACTCAGATAAGGCTGTACAAAATTTTTGATAACTAGAAGCCAAAAGACCAGAAAATGAAATGAGTGGAATAATAAATCCCTCATTTGATGTTTAACATATAATATGTGTGGGCATTTCCACTTTCCATTTTCCACCTCAAAAAGTTCTTCTTCAAAAGATTTCTACAAGTGTACCACTTTTAAATTTTGAGCCTTATTTCTTAGCAAATGAAAGTATATATTTGAGCTGATTGATATCAATGAATACCAATGAATTGCATAGTTACACTTATTATTGTTAAACTGCATGCTTATGCTAAAGTACATCTTTGGTGGACTCTATTTGAGCCCTTCTTCTTAAATATTATCCTTACACTTGTAACTAAAGGGCTGAGAATATTATGTTTATGGTTGCCTATTTTAGGGGGTGTGGATGTGTATTTCACCCAGGAACCTTCTAATCCAAGCTACTTTAACAATGGTAGTGATGCCAACCTGGTGTGGGACTACACTGATTCACATAATAAGATTCAGGTCATTATCTACAGTGTTCTTGTAGATGGTGCATTTGTCAGAATGATGGTTAATGGCAGTCGTGGTGTCCAAGAATATCCTAATATTCCTCCGCCTTACAAAGGAAGAGTTAAAATTGAAGGAAGAGCTACCCTGGTTATCAAGAACATCAACCCTGGAGACAATACCAAATTTAAATGTGTTATGTTTGGAAGCTTTGTAAGGACGATTGAAAGTACAGTTCAGCTTATTGTGGCAGGTAAGTATTACAGATATAAACATAAATAATCAAACGTAAATCAAATGCATTCAACTCATGTCTTTCATATTTCTAAGATCTGGAGAAAGTAAACAATAGCATACATGTGCACAAACCTTTATACGCAGGGCAGAAAGTGGCTACCCTTACCAAAGCAAAAGTATGGGAATGGTATGGGACTGCTTGGACCATATCTGACCCATAGATGGGAATGGTATGGGAAGGTAACCTGGGTATATGGAATTGGTATGGGGCCAAATTTTACCAAATTTTTAACTATGGGACATGCATGGGAAGAAAATAGAAGGCTTCTTATTTTATGGGAAACCTATGGGACTAAGGTTCCCATACACATCCCATACCAATAAGAATTCCCACAACTGTCCTTACCTATGGCATTGATATGGGACATTCATTATGAAGAGTATACCATAGATTACCCATACCAGCTGACAGGTGTTCATCATGCCCCATAGATTTCCCGTTGTGAAAACTGTATGGGATCTCTATGGGACATTCACTCTCCATATTTCAACCATTTCAGCTCTTGTTTCCCAAAGATCTCCCATGACAGTAGTTCTATGGGAAATCTATGGGACATATCTATGCTCATAATGGCAATGGGAAAACACATGTCCACACATTGAGTAATTGACAATTTTATTAATTGGACTGAGACAATAATGTCCTCTATTGTAAACAGAGAGCAAAAACCATTAATTATTCTGACAGGCTACATTTTTTTTAACTGAAATGACCATAAAATTCTAAGAATATTTTACATGAGTCAAGAGATAACTTTGCAACACTCTGACATGCTTCCCTAATAAAAATAGATGAAAATTTCATTCAAGTTTCTGTTCACCTATGCATTGTCATTGTGTTACATGTCATAATTCAAGTGTTAACTTGAGTTTTATGAAACTTACAACAATATCAACATGCATATACTGCATCATACTTTGTTGAATAATAGATCCTTCTCATTGTCACCATGAACTGAAGGCCTTTTTTCAAAAAAGTTTTTCATGTTTGAAAAATTAAGTTTGGTAGCAAAGATTCAAGGCTTTATATTAAATGAAATCTTTGCAGACTGTAAGTAGGAAAATAACAAGCTACATGTTCCTTATTACATGAAATCTTTGCAATGCCTAAACTTTGCGAATTTGGCAATTAATTTTCAAATATTGAAAAGTTTAAGTGGCATGAAAAACAAGTTTTGTGTACATAACATGATGTGAAAATTATGTGATGCATTAGGTAAAAATCAAGAAAGAATAAGTTAAATTACAGTTTGCAAGTCCAAAAGAAAATGAAAAGTGAAGTTAACTTTGAAGATGTGAGTGTCAACGGACCTGAAGCTTGATAACATAATAGTTTTTGAAACTTATTTGTACAACAATCCTTATATTTGGGTCAAAGAATTTTTACAGTAAATTGCCAAAAAGGTAAATCACCTCACTGATAAACACAGAATAAAAGTGACTCAAAATACAAAACCTTTTGCAAAATTGTGAAATGCATAAACCTCAAAATCACAAAATTAATGTGGTGCGAAAATTTAATGTAATAAGGCTTCAGTAAGCTTAAATGCAAGGCCTTATGCGTCCGATTGTGTGTTGAAGACTGATGACGAAGCTTGAATGCAAAAAAAATTCAGTGATTTGAATTTATACAATCATTGTTGATTGTTGATCGCTTTGCATTGGCAGGCCAGTGACAATTTTTGGTCTAAAATTTGCAAAAGAAAATGCATGTACATGTATACAAGAAGAAATCCACCTGGACCACTCTTGCTTTTGTAAAGGGAACCATCATAGACATCTTCTATATTGTCTTCAGCCCTCTTAACTCGGTGAAATCGGTACTTTAGTCCATCAACAAATTCTGAATCTGAAGAAAAAGAGACCCTTGTATAAAACATAGCTGAACGTTCTTGATGTAGAGGGCATACTAACATTTTACATTTCCCTGTAATCTATGCTTAAATTGTATTCAGTAACAGCTCATATGCAAAATAGGCATGCATTAATTTTTGCAGTTCCAGGTTCAAATCCCTGTATCAGAATGCACATGATTTGTGTGAAATCCCCAACTCCCCGGACCCAAAAAACTGTCCATTGATGTCGATTGACTTGCAAATGACGTAGGTGTCCAATTACAGGTATCCGATTTGAAGTATGCAGACATTGGATACCAGTACATGTACAGTACCAACCTGATCATGCACCAATTACTTGACAAATAGGCCTCTCCAGAACCAGAATTTTGTTATAGATAATGAAAATAATAACGATATTATGTTATAAATTATGACGACTGTTGGACTGTGGTAGTAGCATTTGAAAATACTTGAAAAGTGGCTGGGTATTCTGAAGTTTAGCCAATAATAATAAACACAATTACATACTTAGTCTTGCACTTACCAGAGAAAAACTTAAGCAGCTGATTTTCAATAGGCACTTCAATGAAGAATCCACCGTTGTTTTGGATGCTTTTGCCACAAATGGTACAGTTTCCTTTGACATCTTTGCCATAATATGCCTTGCAGAAACCACAGAAGTAATGCTTGACAACATTTCCCTTCGCTCTGCTCAGAAATTGGAACAGGTTGTTTACTGTTGTCTTGCAGTTGTTAGGCCGGGGACAGTGAGCCTCTATTACTGCAAGCAAATCATTGAATGCTTCACGTGTAAGCTTGTGCTTAAACACGAAAGATAGCAACAACACAACACTTGAGTTACTTGTGATTGGAGCTCCCGAATATAGCATGTCATCTGATTCTGCTCCACAATGTTCTGGAATGCATTCAGTGTCTATTTCATCAGGGTTCTCACAGTCACTGAAAATGTCCGAGCAAGCATCCTCGTCTTTGACAAATTGTTCAAAAGTGTTAGTATCCGCGGAATCAAACAGTTCAAATTCGTCTCCGCTTATCCTCGAATTATTTTCTTCTTCCAATCCAAATGTGCTTGAATCTTCCATGTCTTGCACTTGAAAATAGCTGCAGTCTTCACCTAAAATCATGCTGTTTGTTTCTGCTTCGAATATTTCAGCAGGATCGCCAGTACAAAGAGGCTGTGCATGTCGCGTGTCGGGAATCATTTCTTCAACATCGCATTTGTTTAAATCATTTCGTGTACCAGTTGATGATTGTTTCGCTTTTTAGAGGTTGCCTTTTCGTCTTCTTGCTGCTGGAAATTTGTATGGATTAGAATGACGCATGTATTCTCGGTAGCGACCTCTTTGTTTTCGTGCAACCTTCTCGCCATCGTCGGCCATGTTTGTTGACTTAAAGTCTAGTTCCCGGTCCCTCACACGTTAACCCCACACGTGTTGTTATTCAAGTGCGCGTGCGTAGTGGACTTTCGGACTCAACACAAGAACACGTGGTGTTAAATTGACCAATAACGAGAGCCCTTCAGACCCACGCCGAAATGCGCGTCCTTTTCAAATTTTTCACACATTTCAGCAAGCCTTTCTTCAGAGAGTTTGTTACTTATACAGAGCGAGTTTTAAGGTTTGTTTGCCTATTTCCACTGCAAGAAAAGATGGAAAGAAATTCAAGGAAAAGAAGTGCTCCAGCGCGTCTAAGAGAAGGTAAGCAACTCGATTGAATCGTGTTTATGAAAGCACAAAGTGATCGACAAGCATGCATGTTGTCAGATCAGTGAAAAGAACTCTTTACTGATCACTCTATCCAAGAGCAAGTTTCAATGATTGTAATCCGAAAAGTATGCCTGTTTACTACGTTAAGGCCGTAAGTACATGCACCTTAGTTGTTTATAATTTTTGCCAAATGTAGAGGTCACAAACAGACTAAAATATAACTTAGTATACGTTTTTTTTATTTACAGATGGTAGAGGTCATGGAGGGATCCAGTGTCTTCTGGTACCCTCACCAACGGGCCTACTGTTCTGCGTTCAAGTCCTGGTCCGGATATGTCAACGCTGTTGTTGACATATTCTTCACCAAAGAAACACTTGCAATTTCAAGTGCAAGGGGAAGTGACAGAAAAGGCAAAAGCGGTGATGCAAACATTCCGTTGACCCCCCTCATCATTGATGCCCTTGTTGGTAAGTAGTGCAACACTGAATTATTTTATTCAGAAATAAGTACATAACTTGCAGTCATGGGGATCTCTAACTCACTAATTAGAACTTGAATTGACTGGGTTTTTAAGGCATTGTTGTCCTTAAAAAATAAGCAATTTAATACAAACTTGCATGCAATAATTATAATATAGAGTTGAAGCAGAAAGAATTTTATTTGGACACAAAGTACTGGAATCCCAGTAGTTTCCATTGCAGCCCATTACAATTAACCTGGATTGAAACTTCCACAAAAAAATGTATAAAACTGATCTAAAGGTTTTAATCTTACTCCCTTAGCCACAGCAGAGATAATTAAGACACCAGTAAATGAAAAAAAAAATAATGTCACTGAGCTTTCAATTAAGTTATTGATTTTATAAATCAAGCAAACAAAACAGAACCCATTACAATTGATTACCTCCAATGAAGCAATTTTTGTTTCTTGGTAAGGCAACATTCCACGTATAAGTTGGGGTACTGTTTTACATGTAAATATGACTTAATATTAACTTAAACTTTTTTTTCAGGTAAAGTCTGTTCAAAGTTTTCAAAGGACTCTCCTCAACCGAGCCAAATCATACAGAAGATAAACATGAAATGTGTGGAAGCTAGAAGGCCCCCAAGAGTACGAGAGCAACGAGCAGAATGAACACTTTTTACTGTAAAACTGTTTAACTTCAAGAGTTTACCAATTTCATTATGTTGACCAAAAAGAAAATTTCTGTTTGATAATGTTGACCAAAATACAGAATAACAGTTTCATAGTCTTGGCCAAAAATAACAGTAACCGTATTATAGTGTCGATCAAAAAGAAGAGTAACAATTTGACAGAGTTGGCAAGTTAAGTCGTATTGCTTGATAAAAAAAGTAGTGTTGTTAATGATAGTGCTGAGCGAGAGGAAAACTACCGGTTTCATAGTGTTGACCTAGAAGAAATATAAGATTTTTGGTTTTTTGTTATTTTTATTCAATTTTTTTTGCAAGAAATTTTAGATGCAATTAAAGATATGGTTTCAATGGACGAATATGATGTCACCATGACTTGCCTTTAACCTCACAGTCCCTTTAGTAATTTCTGAATCATATGGTAAAGATATGGGGCTGAAGTCAAAGGACCCCATAGTGTTCCCATATGAGGTGTCAGCTTTGCTGAATGCTATGGGAATGATATGGAACTTTAAAATCCCATAGCAATCCCATAGAGAATGGTCCAGGGTCATTATGGGAATGGTATGGGATTGTTGCATACCATTCCCCTAATGGATACTATGGGGAATATATGGAACTTTACGAAATACGTAGCAATCCCATAGAGAACGTTCAGCCATCATATGGCATCACTATGGGACTGACCCATACCATTCCCATACCAGATCCTATGGGGAATGTATGGAACTTTACGAAATACGTAGAAATCCCATAGTGAAAGACAATAGAATGCACTTGGCGGGCACTAGTCACTATTTATGGGTTTGATATGGGAGCTAACATCCCATATAAAAACCATGCAATGCCCATAGATTAGCCATATGTTGTCCCATACCATTTCCATATTTGGACCATATATGTTCCATATCAACAGCTTTGGTAAGGGTAGCTAACCTGACTTTTGGGAACAATAGCGCTTCTTTTACTTCACATGAAACACCACACTCCTAGAAGGAGAAAAGAAATTCTACCATTTACTTTGCTGTTTGTCACAAGGAAGAAATCAATGAGTTATCAGAGAGTTATTGCTTTATTCTTCTGGCACCAATTACTGGGTTGCTCTGTTATGCATAGATAACCATTACTAATATATGAGTACAGAGATTTTCTCTTAGCAAAGCTTTCAATTCAGGATGGTCAGTTGAAACTAGAAACAATCCAACTGGTTTTGATTTTATGATTTTGCAAAATCAATGAAGGAAAATATATTGCATTACCAATCACAGGCAGCATGTGAAATTAAAATGGTGGGAAAAAGATTGTATTGCTTTTCATGCCTTAAAAAGGGACTTGCCAAATGCAATGAAAGTCGGCACTGCGTCATTTGCTGCTTCCTGAGGATTATATGATCTTAGAGGTTTGCAGATGTAAATTTAGCCAGCAGAATGGTGACTTCCTCAAGTAATTTCTGATACTAAGAAGCAAGTTGAGACTTGAAGATTTGTGTGATGGAGCACAATTTTCCTAAAGTTTTGAAAGCAGCAAAAGAATGAAGTCCATAATTCAAGCTCTCTATGCCTGTGAAAGACGCTGAGCATGCAAAAAGAAAATTATTCAATATAGAATGATGTAATAGTCAATATAGCTTATGTAACCTAAACTTTTCAGAACACTTTTCATGTATAAAACGGAAGCCCAAATAAATGTTCTTTGAACAAACTTTTTCATCTTCTTTCTGAGTGTTTACCTTTCATTTTGGACTACAGTATCTAAGATGTCCTAACAACATTAAATACATTTAAACGAGTGTGATATTGAGTATGTAACTTCTTTGTCATTTGACTGTGATTCAAAGTTGAAAAACGTTTGTGACATCTCAATACTAATGTACAATTTACCTCAATGTTTGCTGGAACGATTTTCTTCACTTGTGAAGAATCCAAACTCACTTTTTACAATGTTCACTTGCTTGTTTTTGATCCTTTATGACTCATGAACAAAAATTGTTTGAGCTCACCAGCCATTACATAATCTTCTTTCTTTTCTTTCATTTAATCATGCATTTGCTAAGTTCTGTTGGCTTATTTGAACTGTAGTACAGTACCTGTCACACCGCTTCTCTTTTCCTATCGTATTACGATAGAAAGATACCAGGTTATTATGGCTTAAAATGGGCAAACGAATCATCATTTGCATTTGGTTTTTGTATCCCAAAGCCAATCCATGTCTAAACCCTAACACTAAGCAAGTAGCTTAGAAGCTTGGGTCCTTAGCCCAAAGAATAACTTCCTGAATTATCCCTTCATTTACTAGGCTGAGGCTCTGCTTTATAATTGAGCTTGTAAGCAAGTTCTCCAGTAGCTAGTGCCAGGTTGACTTGTACTGAATGAAGTTTGAGCCTCCTATACTAGCTGGTTGTTGGGTACCAATTGCTGGATGCTTTGGTATATTTTATTGAAATTGGGTAAATTTCAAGACTGAGTCCAAGCTAGATTCGCTATGCTATATGAGGAATGATAATATCTCTTTTACCTTTCAGAGGCAATACTTATAAACATCTCTTTAAGAGGAAAATATTACATTGAAGGATCCTCTGTCACCATGGCCTGTGAAGCTTCTGGGAAACCATTGCCGGATGTAGCATGGATCAGAAATGGAGTGCTGGAAAGTTCAGGGAGGAAAGCTACGTTTTTAAAGTTCGATAATATAAACAGAAGGGATGCAGGACAATACACATGTCGAGCCAATAACTCAGTGGAAGTCACTTCTGTTGACACATCAATTGTAGTTCAGTGTAAGTATATTTTAACCTTAATTTTCTAAGAGAAAGCTGACAATTGGTAAAAGTTATGTCATCTGAGAAATTACAGTTTTCTTTACTAATGGCTGAGATCAGCTGACAGGTGCGAAAATCGGCTGAAACTAAACCTTTCAGATCGAAAAGTCTGTAATCTGATTGGTCTCTTTTAGTTTACATTACGTGCAAACTACCTCGTTGTTTGCAACTTTACGTTGACAATAATTAAGTTTGGCGTCCTTTTTCGTGTTAATTGTTGTTAAAGTAATTATAATGACGTTAGAAACGCGTAGGTGTTGTTTGGTAAAAGCATTCTAATCCAAGCCTTTATTACTTGATAGTTTTGTCTCAGGTCGTTTAAATGTAAAAAAAATTATGCATGTTGATTATTCTTAACTCGCCAGTAAAGAATTATCATTGCTATTGGAAGATAATGGAAAGCAGTTTTCCCTTGTCCTGCTTCATGATGACACTAGTTTCAAATCCCGAGAAAAAGATGGTGTTTAGAACTAATATTTTCAAACTTTGATCCGTTTGACAGCTAAGACTCCCAGAGGAAAGCAAGTTGCTTTCTGAAAAATTTCACCGTGTTTGTGAACACTTTCAATTTTCGCATTCTTGAAACCAAAAATTAGTTTAACTTTAAGATCTAACCTTACATATGATATAAATTTCATTCGATCTTATAACGAACCCCATTCGTAAGAACGAAACTCATGTAACAGGTTACGTTGTCATTCTTTGTGATTATCATGATGGAAGAACGCCAAGTCCGTCTCTGTGAACTTCACTGTATTTATGTGCTCTTTTAGTTGCAATATACCACTACATCTTAGCTTTCATTCTACTTAAGTTTCTTGTGGTTCAATAAACATTGACGAAAAGCATTTGGCGAAAATTACTTGACGAAAATCACCTTGGTTTCGTTTTGCGTAAACTGATGATAATCTTCGTGATAATAACATATTATATTTCATTAAACGGGTAGCGTTCCATAATTGAGTGGCTACACATAACCTAAGAGTTTTACGCAAATCATAATCTTTGTCATTTCTGCATGTTTTGTTTAATTTAACAGCTTTAGCGTGGGAAACGAAGTTTCTAAATGATATCCCACTGTTTAACTAAATCAATATTGTAGAAAATTCTTCGTGATACAAAGATCTGATTGGTCACTGACTTTCATCTGATTTGGTGGCTCCTTAAAGAGCCATTTTGAGCGACCTACAAGGCAATGTCAACAGAGAATTAGGTGGAGCAGGGCGCGGTGGCTGCCGTTTGTATATTTTGTTTCAGCACCTCGAGCCTCCACCACAGTTTGATCAACTTTTTGCAAAACATGATCCATGTATTTTGCTCGCTTCTTCGGCGTGACCTTCCTCTCCCAGAACTTCTTTATACAATTTACAAGCTCCTGCTTGTTGTTAGGTTTTACCTTTGACTCGAAGTAGAACTTGAGTTCACGCCACAAGGTTTCATGGGTTTAAGGTCAGGATTCTTCAGGGGGATTACGCCACCAATTGAACTTTTTTCCTAAAAGAGAGCTTGCGCTCGCCCACACGTGGGTGACATTAGAAGTATTTTTTTTTTTGTAAATATATATTTACAATTTGAAACAAACAGTTTTCAAGAATTGTGTCTGAAATTTCTATTTGTTACGAACTTAATTTTTTGGTCCAATTTTTAGATCAGAGTGGAATAAAAAATAGCAATACTTCGGCTGTTGATACACTATAACCATATCTAAAACCATACTATTCTACCACAAGCACAGATATCCATTTCTGGTTTAAAAATAATTTCAAATTTTTAACAGTTTTGGATTAGCTAGAGGAGTTTGGTTGACAGAAGAAAAGAACGATTTAGAAAGCTGAAACCATATTTAAATATCGCGTTCAAAATATGTTTTAAGAACTTGATAACATTTCTGGTTCTTCTCGTCCTGGTTTATTTTCATTGACTTTCAACATCTAATTATGATGCCAGTCAGCAGAAATTATAAATATGATATAAATACAGTGTGGCAAAATATCCTGAATTGTGTCCGGGAAATTGCCTTCTTTTCAACGCAGTAGAATTGCCATAAAGGTATCCAGGAATTTGTGATGAATTCCTACATTCATTTAGTTTCCCCAAGGTTTTTCATTCAAACAAGTAGTTTACATACTATTGCCAGTGCAAATTTAAAACACTTATCATATTTAGCCTATTTCAGACTCTCAGGAAGTAAAACGAGCCCCGGTAGTATGAACACCACCTGACCAAAATCTCCCTGGTTATCCGTTTTGGTTTTTCGCTCTGCTGCTGCTAAAGCACTTTGCAACAGCAAACTTGAGGAAGCTTGGATTGTTGACAAAAAATTGAATTCTTTGTTTGTTTGCATTTTTGGTGGTGGAGTCAAGCCAAAAATCCGTGATGATTTTCAAGATGCTCCTCTACCTGGAAGCATATAGCCTATGAGGCCCTTGACTTAAGGTTTCTCTTAAATTGATCAAGGGAGGCTGTGTTCCTCAGGAATTTCTTAGATAAATATATCATCCTGGTACCAATTGAGGAAAATAAGGAATGTCTTAGATTCAAATTGGGTTTCCGCTTTTTTGCGAGATGAGATCCTCACACGTGCAGCGTCTAGGGCACTGTTGCACCCGTCTTCTGGCTCAAAATTAAGGATTTTCATCAAAAAATGTTCATGAGCGGCAACATTTTTATGTCCGTTAAAATATAAAGCTGGGCTTCGCAAATTACTAATTTTTATTAACAGAGGATTTAAAATAGCTATTCCAGTAACAACATAGTTGGTGCTATTTTTCTTGCTGCAGAAATGCCATTGTTTTTCAGTGTGCAATGTGTAAGTTAAAGTATTTTGCTTAAAGTCAGAATTCTAACTATAGGTAAATGACTTGCTACAATTTTCCATCACAAAAGCGTTATATTTTCTACCCAAGGCACTCCATGGACTGGTACAAGATTAAAACCCCCTCCTGTTGCATTATCATGAACCTTCTAGACTTTCATAAGAGGTTATGATTTACAACCAGGCGAAATGTATGAGCGATGAAATAAACTGAAATTGAGATTTTGATTTGATTTAAACTTTTAGACAAACCTGAAGGTGTGAGGCTCACCACTAATGCTGCACAAAACACCGTCACTGAAGGAGACACTGTCACGTTCATATGCATAGTTATGGCTGCTGTGCCTCAAGTGTCAATTTACAAGTTCTATTTCAATGGCAGCCTCCTAAGCAATAACAGAAACAGTGAGTTTATTCTCAATAACGTCAATCGATCTCAGCACTATGGGGAGTACAAATGTGTCCCACATAATGACGTTGGAGATGGAGCAAAAGCCACTGTGAGACTTAACATCGAGGGTGAGTAGGAACATCTTTGAGCATTTTTAAGTACTTTGGATTTATAATCCAAAACGGGAAAGATGTTTTATACCAGTTTACGTTGCGTCAATAAAACTTCCCACACAGTGAATCATTACAACCCCGAACAGGGAGGAATAGAGACCCTGGTGATGAGGTTGGCGTTTTGTGCTTGGTGATCAACACATGTGCTAGTTAGCAGTATTCTCAAGCAGATGAAGAATTTTGTTGATGTTCCTGATGTTTTGATCAGATTTTCGAGGGTAGGGAATGTTTTCTTTAGATGTAGTGTATGATGTCAGTATCAGTTGAACTGATATGTTATCGAAAGGAATTAAAATGTTGGTTTGCAAAAATGAGCCAAAATTAAAACAACCACAATGAACAACCTCGAGTTAAGAAATCACCAGTCAGTTATATGCTGCCTTCAATCCTAATAAGTCTGGGAAACTGCAAGTAGTGTTTGACTGCACAGCCCGATACAAAGGGACATCGCTCAATGATCAACCACTCAGTGGTCCAGCCTGCTTGGTGTCCTCTTAAGATTTCGTCAGAAACCACTATCTCTCTCCTCAGACATTGAAGTAATGGTTTATCCAAACGATGTTGATACCTTAAGGTTCCTTTGGTGGCCTGACGATGACTTATCTAAGGAGCCTGTTGAGTAAACCTTTTTTGTAGCACGCCTTCACCAAGTGGGGACAATTTTGGTGTTCGAAAGATAGCTCAAGACAATACAGGAGACTTTGACAATGAAGTGATCGACACAGTATTGAAGAACTTTTATGTGGATGACTGATTGAAATCGGTGCAATCAAATGAAGTCGCCTGTAAATTGAGAGAAGATTTGTGTGTCCTATTGTCAAGAGGTGGATTTGGATTGACTTAACGGTTGTGTAACAGGAGGGAAGACCTCAAATCCATTCCAACCTCAGATAGAGTTTCAACAATATTGTATTTGGATTTAAATTCTGGTGTACTCCTTATTGAAATAACCCTTGGTGTTCATTGTAACATGGATAGCGACATATTTATCTTCAAAGTACCAAAGAATAAGCCCTTCACACGAAGAGGGATTCTATCAGTGCCTAGCACCATTTATGATCCACTTGCTATAGTATCACCAATCACCTTACTAGCTAAAAAGGTCCTTCAAGATCTCTGCAAACAAGGACTCACCTAGGATGAAGAGATAGTGAGAGAGAAATATAAGTTTTGGAGACCATGAGTATCTGATCTACCTATGCTTTCAAGTGTTGCTTTGAGCAAAGAGACAAACGATTCTGCATGTCTGTGGCCAATCGCCTGGCAGTGAAAAATGATGGCTCAGAACCTTCCCAGTAGAACTTTGAGCCAACAAGCATCGACCTAGCTGAAGATGCCAGCCGAGGACTGCGGTAAAGGAGTTATTAAAGAGGAAAGTTTGGTTCAGGGGCCCTAAATTTTTGTGGGAAAGTGAAACATCATAGCCCACCCATCCAGTCTCATCAGTCAGCATTTTTGAGTAAGACCCAGCGGTCAGAGGTCAAGCTCGAACAAACCATGTTACTCTTACGGAGGACAAACAACCTCTGGACCTAGTGGTTCTGCAATATTCGTCATGGTTTAAGCTTAAGAAGGGAGTTGCTTAGCGTCTGAGATTTAAGAAGAATTTCTTAAAAGCAAGAGGTGCTTACAAGAGGACCCTGTTGATCCATTACCTTGTGGGAGGCTGTCAATAGACGGATTACGACATGCAGAGGCTCAAATAATCACTTACGTACAAAAATTAGTTTTCTCGCCAGTGGTTAAGGCCCTCCTAGACTTGAGCCCAGGAGAATCCGGGATGTGTAAATTAGAGATTTTCGGCTCATTTGGTTCCGTGTACAAATTGAGACCATTTCTGGACGGAGCTGGAATATTGAGAGTTGGTGGTCGGCTTCAAAATTCTTCATCGGATTACTAATCGAAACATCAATTGCTGTTACTTTCAGAGGACCATGTTACCAAGCTTCTCATTATGGATGTTCATCAGTCTGTGGGTCATCTAAGTCAAGAAAATGTCCAGATCAGTTTGAGACAAAAGTACTGGGTCTTCCAGGGACGGGCTGCTCTTTGAAGAGTACTCAGTAAACCCCCGTTTTCTAACGTTGGCATAGATTTCTTTGGTCCACTGTAGGTGAAACAAGGCAGAATACAGTTAAAAATGATGGTGTCTTTTCTCTTGCTTAACTATCCGTGTGACTGCCAACAAAGTCAAGTTTCAACACGCTAACGCTTTAAAATCTATTTTCATTACGGTTGATCTTGGTCGCTAAAGGAACAAATAATTACAAGTTATTACGATGTAGAAGGAATAGGAAAACGCAAAACAACAGAGGAAATACAATCGGACAAGGGAAGACACTTACAACGTTGTATGACTTGTAAGCACGAAGAACGGAAAAGCTTAAAACGATCGCAGTGAAGGAATCACTGATACTCCAATGTTAAATTTTTTGAAAAACTTTTTATGAATGAGATAAAACAAAGCAGAATTATGCGAAAAAATCTAACAGAATACAATCGCGGTGAATGAGAGGAATGCGGAAACAGTAAGAAAAATGTGCGTGTAAAAGCACAAAAGTGTAATTAGGGACGTAAAAAGAAAGAAATCATTAAGTGAGAATGCCGCAGTAAGAATCCGAGCTATCCACCTTGAAGTGACCGAGTCTCTCGAAACAGACTCGTTTATTTGCGCTCTTGGCAGATTCATCAGTAGAAGAGGGACGCCAAAGATGATGAGAGGTAACAATGGTATGAACATGAGTAGCGGAGAGAGAGAAATCCGTGAAGCCCTAAACAACTGGAATCAGTAGAAGATAGAAGTTTTCCTACACCAAATAAATATCAAGTGGAAGGTTAATTTCCCTGGGGTATGACACATGGGAGGAGTCTGGGAAAGCATGATTCATTTAGTGAGAAAGATAAGAGTCCTTTTCAGGCAACAAGTGGTTCTGGTGAGGCACTGCAAACGTTGATGGCAGAAGTTGAGGGAATTCTTAATGGTCGACCATTGACTATTAACAATGGCATACAGTCCTACTGATTCGGAATCTGACTACGATCCATTTGTTACTTCGATTGCATTTAAATTTGCCGCCAGGAGTCTTCGTTAAGAATAATTTGTAATGCCAACGTCGCTGGAAGCAGGTTCAATTCCTTGCTGACGTATTCAATACCAGTATTCTACGTATTATGCCGGCAGGTTCAATACCTAGATGGCAGAAATGGATCAGACCACGCCATAGTTTTGTTGTTGGTGACTTGGTTTTAATTCCTGATGAAAGGGTTCACCACAGTCAGTGGCCTTTGGGTCGCGTTGTCGGAGTTCACCCAGGAAGAGGCAGATTTATCCGATCTGTCAAGGTTGCTACAAAGTCCTCTACATTCACAAGGCCAATGTCAAAGCTTTGTTTCCTCAAACAAGAGATCCTACTCCTGGAGAAGGGCTCTATTTAATCTACCTGACTATCTTGCTGTTCATTGAAAGTGAAAAAAGCCTTTGAATTTGTGCACCAGATGTACGTGAACTTTGAACACTAGCGGACTAACTTAAGGGACTCTTATGTTAATTATTACTTGAATTCTAGTCGCCCAATACTTAAAGTAAACTTAAGGGGCTGGAATGTAGCAGCTAGAATTTGCATTTCTGTCTATTGTCAAGCAATTGCGAAAAGATTTTGTATTGTTTTTCTTTCAATTGAAATACTATTTTGATGTTCTGTTTCGATTCAATTAAGCCCGCGTTTTTGCATGAGGTTGTGTAAGAATTACGTAGTGTTGGTAGCATTTTATTTCTCGTTTTCGTTGCATACTCCTCATCACTAGTTGATTTCTAATAAGTCAGTCGTTTCGTTAGTTTTTGCTAGCGTCGTGTTACTTTTGTTCAAGAGTTTTACCACCAGACCTGGTTATGCCAAGTTCGTTTTTATTTGATATAGCTCTGTCGTTAGTCTTGTTGTTATATTTGTATGAATTATTTATTTTCAGTCGAATCACATGTACACAACTACACATCAACATATCTCTACATCTAAATATTCGTCTATCAAGCGAACAGATTAGCTGTGCATTCATTTTGTGGCGAACCTGGTGCTACAATACCTTTCCCATTTTACTTGGAGATGCCCTTTTTTCGATATTAGAAGAAACCATTAGGCTTCATCTTAAAATTAAGTAGAATTAATTATTATAAGATATCATATTAGCATATTAACACTTGACACTTTGTCACTTAACCTTTTATTTCAAAGTTGGCCCCGTCCATTGACATCTGTGTTCTATTGAGTTTAACACTGAAAGGTCAGTTCTTGTTATGGACCTCTCTGTAGTTCTTTGACATTTCGAATGGTTTTTAGTGATAGTGTTGACAATGATAATAATTATAATGATGATAAGAGTTATAAAATTATCGATGATAATAATGTTGGTGACAATGATATTAATAATAATAACAGTTTTAGGAAGTATAGTCCTTCACACCCAGAACCTCCTTTTTATTTTTTCTCCTTTTGAGGTGTGCATCAAAATTTCGAAGTCATCACAGGCTTAAACTATAGGTTTACAGGAAATCTACATGTGCATGTGTTTTCAACATATGAAACTGGTATTATGACTACTTCAAAAGACTTTACTACATGCCATATAAGTACAGGCAAAAAAGTTTGCTTAGCTTTTTCATAAGTACGCATTTCTTTTTCTAAGAACCTTGTTTATCCAGCCTGTGCTGAACATTATTAACATTAACATTACTAACATTATTAAATCTCCTAGTATCAGTTAATATTCTTGTAATTAAAATAATTACATCAAATCTTGCAGATGTATGGCAGATTATTTTTTCTCTGAACCTCCTAACATTTTACCATTTGAAGGGACTGTTATTGGCTATAAAAGTATAGTCAAATTAAAGGTTTTTGCACAACCTATGCATCGAGTTTTTGTTATAAAATATTGTATCCTTCTCAAAACTAGTTTATCAGAATAAGAATGAGTTACCGGGAACAAGTATGGCTTTCATGATGATAGTTTCCAGATTTGGAAAAAAGTCACTGCCTACTAAAATCCTCAGTTCCTTTGCCTTGCTAGCCCAACCTCATCAAAACATTGCCAACAGGAGTGATTAGCAAATTATTGATACAGACAAGAAAGCCAATTCCCACATACATCCTCCTCAATCCTGTTAGCTCACTATGGTCATGGCATTTCAAACATGGTGTATATGCCACAAGTTTTCCATTTCCCTGACTAATTACTTTGTAGTAGTGTTTATATGTTGAGGAAATGGTTGGGTTGAAATATAATACAAAGACTTGCCAGTAGATAGTTTTATTACAGTTTTTATTCTGTGTAACGTAGGGCTGGAAAATAAACTAATAAGAGCTCCGCTTTTAGGCTTGGCTAAATCTATATATTATTAATAATAATAATAGCAGTTTTAGGAAGTATAGTCCTTCATACCCAGAACCTCCGTGAAAAAAAAATTTAAGCTAACTTATTATTATTATTGTCATGTGGTTTGAGGTTGGTATGATGATTAAATAAAATTTAAAATTGCTTTTCGATCAATTTAAGTCTTATTTTTTTTCCTCAGTTCAAACAGTTTCAAGTACAGTTGCCACTTCATCCCAAACAACTCCCGCAGGTAACTGTTTATTTAAAGGCGTTTTTTTTTACCACCATGTAAAACTATGTCATCATAACAGCTTGTTCTTTGGTGTTACGAAATCAGTTTGACTAAAAGACAAAGAGAGAATTAAGTCACTAAAAGTCTGGAACTTAGCGAAGGACTGTAGACTCACAAACAGTCACAACACATGCTGCTAAATCTATATCAAAATTGTAAAAATTTTTTTGCAAAGTTGTTACTATTCCGTAGTTACCTTTCATCTAATACAAACTTATACTTGTGAATCTTGTCAGGTGTCATGCAGCGACGCAAAAGATCTTTATGTAGTAGGCTGTACCTTCTGCAATTGAAGGAGTAAGAATAAGCATAATTACAAATGTATAAAAGCATTCTTTTTATTTCTCTAAAGAACCCTTCCAGGTGTAGTTTAATGAATATTTTGGGGCATATTATGCTGGATATCTTCAAACACAAATAACTTAGTTCATGTGGCGCTGCAAAACTATTTTTCAAAGGGGGTGGGGGGGGCAATGCACCATGGTTTTTGTTCCAGAAAGTATAATTCAATCCCTCTGTGGGCCTACTTACACATGTTTCAAGTTTCTGTATCAAATATTAAAACATTGTGAACAAGGCTAATCGTAACATGTTCATGCTATTACGTGCATCAAAACATGAGTTTACTCTCGAGCTTAGTAGCATACTGTCAGAACGATCTCTGCTGGGATTATTGAACGATGTTCAAGCTGAACTATTGGTAGATGGAACCACTTCTCAGCAGTTTTTGTGATCCAAGGCTCTTCATGTTTTTTGTAAATGTAAAAGGACACGGCTTTTCTTTAGCTTCAGAAAGCACAGAAGTTTACCTGACAGCGACAATACAGGGGAACTGTAGCAGACGTTCAGAAGTTGCTGCGAAATTTCCAGAAATGGTTAGATAATCTACTCGATCCATATACCGGAGTGTATAGAATACTGTCATAAGATTTATCATCATAATTAAAAGGGAATCTTAATCAATCTGCTCTTGAACGAAATCTCAATATTTCTGTTTAAAAAATAACATTCTGAACGATCTTCAACTATGAAACAAGTATTCGAATTTACATTTTTTCTTCAAATGTCTTTCTAGGCTTGTCAAATTGCCTTTAAGTTTGGCTGCTTATCCGCCAACACCGTGAACACCAGGTAAGGTGCAGTTTGTCTCGACACTGAAACAACAAACGCTAACGCAATCTGTGTTTTGGGGCAGGGAGGAGCTTTATCTCAGTTTGGCGTATTTTAGCTTTAAACTGGTGTCTCTGCTCTGAAAAAGTCTTCTTTAATGCAAAATAATCTTCATTTGAGGTACATTTTATTTAATGTACAGCAACAGATTGACACAGAATGACATGAATTAATTTTATTGACCTTGGTTTATTAAGTTAGATCTCAATGTATTTAACACTTAAAAGTCACCAAAGTACAAATAGAATGCTGAATAGAGCACCGTGCCGTAAAGAGCACGATGCATAGATTATGATTGATTATGCAATTGAAGCTGTGTGCTTACTCAATTTTTGTCACGCAGGGTACGCCTTCGTCGAATTGCTCTCGCTGTAAACGCTGTCCTTTCGGTAACGTACTTTCTTTGGCGCTGGATTCTTTCGAATCTTTAGGCTACTCATTACATAAAAAGTCAAAACAGACCACAAGACGCCTATATCCCCAAGTGAAACGTCGCGTAAATTGAGTATTGCGGGTCTCCTAATTCGTAACTTGTTTAACTGTTACCAAAGTAACGTTATTTTAATTAAAGTGGCGACAATTTTTTTTCACGTAACAAAGACAACAACAAGGTCCTATAATGAAAATGTTATTTATTGTAACAACTGGCTTTGTATTGTAATCGTAATAAGCTTTCATGGGAGGGATGTAGTTCTATCCTTCAAAGTTGATAAATGTTTGAAAAGGTGAGGAATGTAAAAGCGGATGAAGAGACTACTTGCAAACCTGAATGAACTCTTCCCACGATTTCGTTTTGTTTAGTACCGACTGTATAATCAGTCATAACTTATGCGTCTTGCTCTTTTCGGCTCGGTGTTCGATTCGGCATTTTACATCCTTCTCCCATTACCTAGGTGTGGCAGTGTTGTTCTCGACTTCATGATGAGGTTCAATCGAAGTGTAGTCGTCAGCAATGTTTTGACTGTCCTGTTGGATGCTGCAAGGCAAGACAAATTCGGAGGTTTTAAAGTCGATCCAGAATCAATTAAACAAGTTTTTATACCCACAGACGGCTCGGAAAGCACAACTAAAGGTACATTTTACAAAGAAATATTATTGTTAAATGTTCACACATATTCGTCCGAAGATGGACTTTTTCTAATTGCATTCCGTATCTGTTTAATTAAACGACTGAATTCTGTGAGTCACATATTTCCAAGTTTTATTTTTGTCGCTGTTGTTGTTTTATTCAATCGAACAAAATCTTTTTTTTTTAATTATTATAGAGAGTGTGGCGCCTTGCTTTTCCTTAGTACCTTGCCAATTAGAGTTAATGGTTTTCGTTTATGAGCGTAAGCTATGTAGTAAGAGCAGTGTATTGACCACGATCACTGTAAATGTTGTTTGAATGTTACTTGAATGTTACCTGATCAAGCTTTGTAAACTGAATCATTTTAGGTCCCGAGGAATGTAACTGCCCATCTAACAACGTCTCGTTAGCCATAAATGGGGTTCTTGCCTTCATAATCGTTCTCCTAATTATTTACATAATCTGGCTACATAAGAAAGGTAGGTATAAAATTCGTAATCTATGATAGAGGGTTTGGCTGCAAGATTCATTTTTAAGCAAAAGCAAATCTTGACCCACATCCACATCATTTGTCTTTTTTTTCCTTTCGTTCTTTTTCAGGCGCTGTAGGGAAACAGAGGTAAGAATTTACTGGCACTTGGATTGTGTCGATGTATTGTTCCAGATATGGTATCATCGTATAACAAACTTCCACTTAAACTGATGATTCTTTGCTCAAAATAAATATTTTTATGCTTTCTCAATTGTAGGACTTATGAAGATGAAAGAGGTGTTTCCTACGTAAGTTACAGCTAAGACATTGAGGTCATGTTAGTGTGGCCAGCAATTATGTCATCTCACTTTACCTCTACTCTCTAGAAGGAAATAAACGCTTGTAACAAATAGGAAAGAAAAAAGGTGTAGTTCTACTAAAAAGGCATAATGCATTAATGACAGGTACAATGAAATAATGACTCGGGAAGAAGTTTGACTCGATAGGATCTTTGTCCTGGGATCATGTCCTTTACCAAGCTGTTCCATCGATTTTCCTTCGGTTGTCCCTGGTTCAACTGCGTGGTTTCACTTCATAGATTTCACTTCATAGATCGCAAACTGGTCTGCACCCGGTTGATATTTGTTTTGTAAATAATTTTTTTTTCACGCCGTTTTGGCCGTCTCTTTATCTTGATGACTTATTTTCAAAGCGTTAGTCCAGGAGCTTAGTACAGCAAGAGTTTTTTTTTCGTGTGTGCATTTGTCAAAAAATTGCACTACCAATCGACGATCTTCATGTTGCGGTTTGTAGCTTCAACGAATATACTATGAACCTCGATCACTGCATTGGACATGATAGTTTCAATGGCAGAGAACAAAGTGTTAGTAATAATAAATATTAGTAATATTTAAGGACAAGAGATTATAAACTATTAATAATCTCTTGTTATGAAATAATATAAACGCTTGTCTGATGAAAACGGGTAAACTGATTTTTATAAAAATGTAGGAAATTTTATTGGGATTAATAACAGATTTGTATATGAATACCTTAACGGTATGTTGGTTTAATAGAATGAAACAGGATTAGAAGATAGCGAACCAAGTCTACCCGATTCAGCAAAACTCACCCAGCCTCCTGCGGAATACATGGATCTCATAGAAGTCAACAAACATGATAGAAAAGCACAAAGTACCGCTTCAGGTGCTGATTACGTGCCTCTTCATCCGTTAACACGCTGCTGGGAAGTTCCAAGACACCACGTGACCATAGAAAAAATTATTGGTAAAGGTGCTTTTGGTCAGGTTGCCAAGGGAACAGCAGTAGGACTTCAAGGGAGTCCTGAAACGACCACAGTGGCTATTAAGATGCTTAAAAGTGAGTTCTTGAACTGTAATTTGAATGACAGTCTTGGCCTACAGTCATATACTGTTACCGGGTTACGTAACTTTTGGCTATTTGTCATTCGATAACTTATGTCGCTATTCGACATTTTGCATATTATTCCCGTTAACCAAATTTTACTCCTTGTTTTTAACGCTCCAGCGAACGCTACTGAATCGGACAAGAGAGATTTGATGAAAGAACTTGACACAATGAAGCAGCTGAAACCACATCCTTATGTCATTCAACTTCTGGGATGCGTTACAGAATCTGGTGAGCTTTGATTATGAGGTCCAATTTTGCTGTACACATTTTGCATCTGATTTACTCTGTAACGCTTTCTCGTCATTGATAATCAGCTTCAATGGAAATTTGTCACTGTACAAGCCATTCTGTTGTATGAGCAGAATCGTTTTTTCTAAGGGAATATTTGGCCTGTATCTTCTTATGAGACCGTTACAAAGTTTTTCAGCTTTTTTTCGTAAAACTACATCTTGTTTTCGTGCGATTTCTTCAAAAGTATTGAACCTGACTGTGCTATTTATTTATTTTACTTATTGCTAATTTTTTTAGAGGAAGAAATATCTAAATGAAACTGTTTAATTTCTTCAGAACAGCTGCTGGTTTTGATTGAATATGTGCCTTTTGGGGATCTGCTGGGTTACCTGAGAAAGAGCCGTGGATTAAAAGACACTTACTTCAAAGACCCGGATATCAAACCACAAACAAATCTGACGTCACAGCAGCTGATGAAGTTTGCGTGGCAAATTGCTGATGGAATGAGTTATTTGTCCTCAAAATCTGTAAGTTAATTACAAAGGCACCAAAGAAGAACAATTTTAAAACCTTCTTGTAAGGTGTATCGTCATGTGAAGCTATGTCTTGCATAGAATAATATGTCTTCACAAGATCACGCCCGGGATATGCAAACGTATTCTTACCGTCTCGTTGAGGCTGTTTCCGGGAACCCTACCAGTTTTGACGTCATCACCAAAGTTATATTTCAGTGTGCGAATGGCGATATTTGTGCATCGCTGCAAGTGCACCTCATCGAAATTAAATATCTGGGTTTTTCTCGTGTAGGAAAAGGCAGAGATGTGAATGAATAGGATCTTTTATTCAGCCTAAACTGAGTGTACAACGAATATCCATTTTAGTGACAAGAAAGAAAAGGAATTAAAACTTGAAATTCAAAAATTCGTCTTTGGTTGCTAAACTGCTACATTACAGAATCCTATTTCGAATAAAATCTTAAGATAAGCTTTCTATGAAATAATTAGGTATTGCAGAAATGAAGTAGTTTGCTTCCCTTTGGAAGATGGAGCAGTAACTATAATAATTTTAATTTTCTGCCATCTGGAAGAAAGAGAAATACACACACCATATTATGTCGCTGGATATTTCTATATTCCTATCTGAATCATTTCATTTCAGTTCTTTTTCTTCTGAAATCGCTAATTTTTGCTCTCGTATCAATGCTTTCTTAGATCATTCACCGAGACCTTGCGGCTCGTAATGTGTTGGTTGGACAAAAGGAAACTTGTAAAGTGACAGACTTCGGAATGGCCAGAGATGTGCAGCAGGAAAATATTTATGAACGAAAGACTAAGGTAATCAAGAAAGAGGGGAGGTGGGGGCGGTACCACATATCGTTCAGTTCAATTATCTTTCACAATCATTGTTGTGATAAAGCTGATATACTCCTGATTTCGATGACAAAATCCTTGGATGGGACCATAATGAAAACAGCCATTTGTATGCGAGTATAATTTTAAATATCACTGTCTTTGACCGGTCGCTTCCTATAATTTTTTAGCTGTTTCAAAAAGTGATATTTGAAATCTTTAGGGCCGTCTTCCAGTGAAGTGGACAGCTTATGAGGCCTTGATGTATGGTAAATATACCACCAAAAGTGATGTGTAAGTATACCCGATTATTACCCGTAGCAATTTTCCAACAAGTTTTACCAATAGAATAAGAGGAAGGGTAAGTTTTGGGCTCGGTAATGAAATAGAGAAAGATGTTTTTGATCCTCTCACCAGCGTTGGACAATGAAAATATTCTTCACTTCCCATGAGGAATCGAATCTCAGACCATCGGATTCCGCGCTCCGATGCTCATACCACTGAGCCACAGAGACTCTACGACTCTATTCTCTTGCATACTGCAAGGATCAGCAATGTCGATAGAGTCATGTTTGTAAATAAAAATAAGAGAGAGAATCGGAGCGCGGAATCCGAAGGTCTGAGGTTCAATTCCTCGTGGGGACTCAAAATTTTTCCTTCGACCCACAATCGTGACAAGACGAAAAACATCTTTCTCTAAGTTTTATCAGTTTCAATCAGGACATGAATTCTATGCTTTGTCAAAGAATACATATATTTTAGTTGTCGTATAAAATGTTTATGTCTTCAGTCACCCAATATATATTTGTTTGATTTGTCTTTCTGCAGATGGAGTTATGGAGTTTTGCTGTTCGAGATTTTTACCATAGGTAACATCGAATGGAAATTTATAAGGCCCTGTCTATGTTTTTTGCTATATACCATGTTCAATTAAGCAATGTAAGGTGTTCACTTAGACAAACGTAAAGAGCTTCAAACTACATCAAATGACATGGGTGGTGTTTCAGTGAAGGTCGTTTTTTCGTCACATTTATATTTCGATGGTCTTATGGTTCTTCCAGGTGGTTCACCTTACCCACGAATGGATGGAAGAAAAATTGCAAACTTACTTCAGGAAGGATACAGGATGCCTAAACCACAACACGTCGATGAGGAATTGTAAGTGTTTTTTCAATTCGTTCTCTCTCATCCTACAAGGAAACGTTCTTTAAATCTCTAACAGATCATTTGAACAATACCAGGTATCAGATTATGATGAAGTGCTGGAAGAATGACCCAGATGCAAGACCAACTTTTACTGAATTGAAAAATCAGCTTAAGGACATGGAAACCCAACACAAGGTGAGAATTTTCTTCAACATGAAAGTTTCTTTTCACGTTAGACCGACTAACTTAGGCTTAGCTAATTAGGGTTTTAAACTTAATAGCGTTTAGCTTAGATAGCGTACTTTTTACGAAGTTGGGATTGCATCTTCTTGTTATGTCACTGAAGCTAGCACTCCACGAAAAACAAGGAGGAAGGGAACTAGAATGTCCTTGCGACAATTGACTCATTATGGTTATTTAAAAGATGGTAGGATTATTGCAAAATTGTATTGAGACGCACAAAGAGCAGCAAACGATACCGTAAAACACTTTCTTGAATTTGTTTTGGTGTGAAAAGCTGACCACTTGGGAGGATAAACGCTTTTAACGTAAGAGGAACACTTTTTTAATGATGCCAATTATTATATTATTCTTTTCTGCAGAAGCTGATCAACATGACAATGTACGACAAGCAGTTGTATGCAAACGTCGAGGATTTAATGGTGTAGTTAGATAGATTTCCGCGGTATATGACCGGCTAATAGTTTGAACACTTTGCCACAACAAGTTTCAGGGCTGAATCATCTTTTCTTCACACGCTTACTTGGTAGAAAAAGCCATTTTGTGTTAAGCAATTAGGCTGGAACGTTATAACTCAATTGATTTTATATTCTTAAACGCTGTAACGCTTTTATCAGTTTACCGATAAAGTATACTCTCATTTTCTCTTTTACATGTTTAGCACTTACACGCATGCTCGACACAAGCGTTGGATTTCAGTTTATTTTCTGAATCAATTCTGAAAGGCAGGATAGTGCGGAAAATATCCAATTAACTAGATTGATGAGATCTCGTTCTGTGTGCCGTAGTTGTCTGCAGTTTTAGTAAATTGCTAAAAAATTGTTTTGCCGCAAAACCCGCTTGGTTTTAGGAAAGCTATCCGGCGCATAAACTGCTTTCCCTAAGACCGCATCTACCTGCGATACTAACTCGAAATACTTTTACACTGAAAGTATTATTAATTAAAAATTAGCCTTATCCTAATAAAAATTATAATTGGCACATTACTTGTGCAATCGTCTTAGCTTTGAGAGATGAATTTGCTGAAAATTGTATATAAAATTTTGAAGACTTTTGCCCAGAGGGAAATGACTATTTCCTAACTTTTCTACGGGAAACGAAATGTAGAGAAATTGTGAAATACATGGTATGGTAAGACCACAAGAAGCTAAATTTTAAGATCTGATTTATGCAGGTAAATAACTTTATCTCCTAGGATTTGTCGCCACAATCAGGAGCATGTCGCGAAAGTGTGATAATATTTTAACACCTACCATTAAAATGCACAGGTTTTACCCCTGGAGATGTTTATTAAATCATTAGTGCTCTCTCGAGTAGCCTGGAGAGGATAAAAAAATAAAATAATAAGAACGGGTGCTGACCATACAATTTTGGAACAGTCAACAAAAGTTAGTGCTCTGGGAATTATTAGTAGTTATCGTCACGTAAACTGCTGAAAGAGGAAATAAATGGATTTATAACGGGACATACAGTGCACATTGCTATTACTGGCGTCCAGAGTATTGTCTTTGAAAAAACCACTTAACTTTTCACGTACAATTCCTGCAAATGCAAAGTGTAATTATAGTAAATGATGTGATGATAGCAGCTGATTGAAAAAAACGGGCCAGGGGTGGGTTGGGTCGCGTACTGTTTTGTTGGTACCATCGCGCAGTTCATTTATTTCGTTCTGTTTTACTAAATGAACGCCTAGAACCGGTTAATGAATCGAAGTCCCCGCATTTTTCTTAATTCAGTGGTCTTGCCTAAGAAATGGACGTAAGCCGTAATCAAAGAACCTTTGTCTTTCGTACAATTACTGTATATACTTATTATAATATGTGCACTATATTTAGCAGTTGTTCCATGAGCCCGCGCCTGATATGAACTGGCTATACCAATCTCGTATCCAACAAGTCAGAAACAGGAAATTATGAAAAAATTTACTGCACGACTTGACCAATGAGCTTGTACAGATGAAATGTTACCTCTAGATTCCTGTCGGTTCATTCTGTCAATTAGATTTTAAAAATTGACCCCATGGCCATCAGAAAACCTGTGTAACCAAAGAAAGTAAAAGGGAGAGGTCGAATTCCACGTGTTTAAAAAAATATGTGGATCAAGAATTTGATCGAACCCAAACCCAAACTCAAACCCAAACTCAGAGGCTTCACGAAGCAGAAAAAAATTTTTAGGTTAATATGTAGTTCAGATTGACGCTGGAATAAAATATGATTTGTTAAAAGCTTCTTAATAGACACTCTGGTCTTTTTGCTTTATCGTTATGTAAATGAAATGGGTGTATTGAAGAAAACATTCAAGGAAAGATGACACCCGAGCCATGGGGTAAAAAATGCGGGGTAGAAAAGTTAATTGCTTTTAATAAAGCAAAATGGAACCCAGCTACGCCAATTGTTTCGTAGGTTTTATCGAACACCGATTTTTCAGTCAATACAACGGCTCCAAACCTGAAATCTACGGTCGCTACATCGACGACTGTATCAGCGCCACCTCCTCTACCAGAGATGAGCTGACTCAATTAATAACCGTTATCAATTCATTTCGGATGGCTTTGAAATATACCTGGGAAATTTTCGACACTTCTCTGGCTTTTCTAGACATCAAAATTTCAATTAAAGTCAGAAACAAGAGCGAATAGAGTTACTGAGTTATTAAATTTTTTCACCTTTTAGTAATCCGTTTTAACGCTCATTTTTTCTTCAAATTAAAGCCACCTGAGGTTAATATCATTTCTGATCGTCAAAACGGCAAAACTTGAATCACACAAGCAACGGTTAAGTTAGGTCCGAAGCTGCATGAAAATTAAACGCAAGTAGTTTATTCAGCTGTACACAAAATACATTAATCTACGATCGAAGAAATGTTTAAGGGTACGACATACAATACTTACTACACAAGCATTCAGGTGGCTTTGAGTTCCAACTTATAGGCAAGCGAAACATTTTGTGAACAAGTTGATTTAGTGTATTGTTTAACTGGAACAGAGTAAAGCTTGTGATGGAGGATAGCTTTCGTTTCAATATCCTGACCTCAATTTCACGCTTCGAGTGTACGAATTAAGAGTTATATTCCTACTGAGACAAACATTTGGTTAAATTGGTAAAACGTTATACCCTAATGTTCAAATGTTTTTCTGCGTGGTACCACAGCATTCAAAGAAGTATTGTTGCTGAAATGTAGAGAAATGCATTCTGATGTTTGGGAAGCCATTGATGATCAGCTTCTGCCCCCGCAAGAAATCGATAAAGAAGTCAAACAAAAGTATCCTTTTATTGATATTGGATGGATTGGATGAGTAACCATCCAGTAAATTGTCGATTTTTTCCGAATTAATTGAAGAAAGATTACTCCCCAGATGCCACATAGTTGCAACAGGAAGACAAGAAGCTGGGAAAGAGGTGAGCAAATCCTGTGATACGCTGCTTTAGATCGGAGGATTCGCTGAAGACCATGTGGGAGGATTTGTCACCAAGTACTTTAAAAAAAGGCACGATTTAGCTCAACTGTACTTGGATATGGTTGAATGTGTCTTGAGAAAATGTAAAAAAAGAAGGGACTATTAGAAACGGAAGAAGAACTGACAGATCTTTACAAACCGCAATTGAATCGCTTCGGGTTAGTAGCGTTGAATGGTTTACTCAACGACAAATTGGATTTGAATGAAAGTGAATTGGGAAACCATGCAAAAGACTTGACTGAATTTGGATTTCTTGCATAAAAGTTTTCAAGAATTCTTTGCAGCATTCTTCGAACAAGTCTCCGATCCAAGGTATTTTGTTAAACTTGAAGAGGTACTTTTGTTTTCGTGCGGAATTTTAGCCACGAAATGCGGTGAACAAGTCGTGGCTCTTGTACAGAGTTTAACAAATGAAGTCAACGAAAATGAAGGCAGTGGTTAAAAGTGGTATTGGAGGCCATTAACGAATGTGAAGGACAAAAGAGTGATTTTCAATCACGGTTAGCAAATTCTTTTGGAACTTGTTTGAATCTGACTGATTTGAATTTGTATTACAATGAAATGAGTGAAGCCGGCGCTACGTCTATTGCTGAGGCAATCAAAGTCAACAGGACGCTAACCAATTTAAATTTGTGTAGCAGTGGTATCAACAAGACGCTAACCAATTTGGATTTGTCTGACAATGGGATGAGTGAAGCCGGCGCTACATCTATTGCTGAAGCAATCAAAATCAACAAGACGCTAACCAATTTGAATTTTTGTAGCAATGATATAAGTGATGCTGGAACTACATCTATTGCTGAGGCAATCAAAGTCGACTAGACTGCTAACCAATTTGAATTTATAGAGGTGATCACATGAGTTCGAGTTCAATTTGGAATAAATAAGCACGAGTAAATTTTTTCAAAGACAAACGAATTTGAGTTATGTGAAGAGTTTTAGAGACCAGACACTTAATTTATCACCGGGGGAGGGACGATTTGTCTTCGGTTTTTTTTTGAGGGAGGGGGGGATGGGGAATGGGATTTACATGGTTTTCAGTAAGGAGGCTGATCAGTTGTCGCTAACAGGGTTTTAAAGGGGACTATAGAAAACTGACCGCCGATTGACTGTCAATGAGGAATCATAAGTATATTATGAGGGAAGCAGGTAAATTAAGTCGTGACACAACCAAAATCCTCCAGCCCCCCCATAGGCGATAAAAAATGACCGGCGCCTTACAACATGAAGCTAGTCTTTCTGAGTGTTTGACTCAGGGTTCAATTCAGATTTTATATTCACTATTTGAGCTTGCACAGATAAATTTCAAGTTATAGGAATAAGGTCAATAATTCTTTAGTAGAGCTTTACGAAGTATTTATTTTGAAAACTTTATGCTTTTCCTTTGTAGGCGTCAGCTTAAAAATATATTTGAGAGCATTAATTTAAAATCAGTCGCAGAGTTCCTTTCTTTAATCCCCGCAGGACCATCCGACTCTCTGTCCATGTGTTGATTGCGTACAATATTCTGATCAGGTCCATCTAGGTCAGTCCTTCTCGCCTAGCTAGTCTTTGGACGGGTTGATGATGGAGACGTCAAAGGAACAGACCTAAAGGCTTGGTTTACAGTTTAACTTTGCTGATCAGACTCCAACAATTAGTAATCAGAAGGAGGGAGGTTTTGATTGGGATTAAGTGGCAACTACGAGCGTCGAAGTTGAGAGTTTCTGGCCGTGTTTTTAAGGGGACAGATTCCGGCCTTTAAAAATTTTAAAAACGTAAGAAGACTAACGCATCACTCGTCAGTAGTTTTGGCAATAAAATGCTATTAGAAATCTGCCGTGCGTGCCTCGTTAAGATGCGTGACCTGTAGTGAGAGGTGGTATGAAGTGAATCACGCGTCACTCGTCTCCAGCTTTGGGGGAAATAAGGTTGCTTATTGTTCATGTGAACGTTAAAAGAAGCCGTTGCAATTTTTTGAACGATGTTTCTTCCTGAGGCCGAGAAACGCATTGCAAAGTTAGTTTTATTGCGTGATGGTGTTACTCGATTTTAGGTGTTATATTTCATTTCAGAATGGTCTTATCTGCGCATGTCATGAACGACTCCCTTCTCTGAGTCTGTTAGAATACCTAACTTTTATGACTTTCTTCGTTCTCCCGACGGAAGATCAGAAACAAGGAAACGAATCGGTTTAAACTCACATTGCTGTGCATGACAAGAGTTGACGCGAAGAAAGAGCAGGTACAGACAAAATAGTAAAGTTATTCACTCCGTAACTTTAACTTAAACTTCAATAACCCGTTGTTGACTTAAGGTATTTCACTCGCGTAAATGCGTATGATTACGTATAATTTTAACACAAGCCTTCGGAAATAAGCGTATGGTGAAGATTTAACTGATACATAAGCTGCTTTTTTTCTTAATAAAGAAACCACAACTTTTAGTTTGCAAGACATGTTTCGACATTCTTATGTCATCTTCAGTTGTAAATGCGATTTTAACGGTTGTACATTTGAATTTATATGAAATTACGTTACAAATTACGTATTGTTTACGTACGATATGAATATTAAATACGAAAAAACGTGACTAAGCACGTGCTAGATGGGGAAAGAAGGAGAAAAGAAAAATAATGATAATCATAAGAAAAATTATCATGATAACAGAATCAAAAGGAAAGAGACAGCTCTAGATTCTCTTTTCAGGTCGATTGCGTATCCTCTACACGTACCCCGGGTGTAATTATTTCGTTTAAAGCGCCATTCTGAGAGGTACAGTAAGTAGATTCATGAATTATGAATTGATGCGCACTAAAAGGTCTTAATTCTTGTCACTTATTTGGTTGATTGTAAGGAGAAATTTGGTCTTGGTCACTCATGGGAGTTAAAGGAATAAATATAGCACCTTAAATGGAATTTTTGTGACTGTCAATATCTCTCACATTTGATAAATATTTATGTTATGTTTTTCTTTTTCAGAAATTATTACATGTCCATTATTTTCTGACTGCTCATATTGTGATTTTTTGAAGGCAGGAAATCTTAACAGGGTAGGTGTATATGTTATTTTTTTCCATTTTTCCCTCTTTAATATAGGACATATATGTAAGGATTTTTTGTGTCTTATTCTCATGGGAATGAAAAATGTTTATGTTATTATGGGCTATTCTCTTTTTTTCGTGAATATCAGTTTGCTTTGAATATGAAACATAATGTTAAAGTAGCAAGATAGGCCAATAATTAAATTTGCATCAATCTTTAACCAGTGGTTCGATCCTTTGAATTTACACTCAGGAGTATAAATTGAATGTTGTCATCCTTCAATAGTGTTTGACACCATGTCTCATTATGTGGCACCTTGCAGCTGAAATGCATCTAATGGTTAGAAAGTTGCTTTGGTTGTTACAGGTGTAATGACCAGTATAGGATGCAACTGCTTGCTCTTATGCAAGGTTCTGTATTTGTGACCATCCATACAATTTTTGGGAAAAAGGTGATAGCAAGCTTAAACTCACAACATGCTTCTACTTGAAAACATCCATGTTTATAATTATCAACTTCTTGATTAGCAAAAACAAGTTGGAACATTTGGCTGTGAATGAGTTGCATTAGGATTTAAAGCAGACACTTCAATTACTTTTTTTTCATGTGGAGGTTACTTTTGATGATGTTTGTAGCACATTGAAGCACAAAATATAATTCAGTGCTGGATGAATTGTGACAATTACATGTAAACAATCCATTATGTTCAAGACATTCATAAATCACAGTTATATACAGCCAAAATGTTTGTGTAAAAGTATATTTCATTCGATGGCCAGAGGAATTTTTAGGGGATGGTAAAAATAATGAAAACCATCATGGCCCATACCATTTTACAATTGCTTAAATGATGGAATTTAAAATATTTCATATCTAGCCCAATCATAGATTTTTAGATTAAGTCAGACCCTTAATTGTTTAAAAAATAGTAATCTGAAAGTTGACTTAGTGGCAAATGGCTAATAGAGGCTGTTTATTTTTGTCCAATGAAAAGTGTGTGAAAATCGCTGGCACACTGAAAGGTTTAAAATGATTTAAGTAAGACACATGTATTCATTAAATCTCACCAGAGGAACAAAGCTAACAGAGCTCAACACAAGGAAGAACTTGTGCATAAGATTTTTTCTAAAATGGGTGTACTTTGTACGTGTAAACGAGAGCAAGTAAAATTTATTTTGTTATGGATATTACATAATGTCCATAATAAAACCAGTCCTCTTTTTTTGTTTTCTCTGAAATTAAAAACCATTTTTATGTCAGCCTGGCTCCTTTTTTACTTTTTAGGGGCCTAAACTTGAGTGTTATAAATTATGGAAATCCTGGAAAACACATGAAAACATAAAGCCCACTTCATGTCATGGAAATCATATTAAAGACATTACATTACAGACATCACATTATAGACATATTATATTATGGACATTATGACTGCATGACTTTAATTATGGTAATTCTCTTTGGAGAAATAAATGCTTCATGCATACCAATTTTTTTCAAATTTATCACATCCAAGTTTTCAGTGCTTTTAACTAAACACCATTAACAATAACTGTAACAACAACTGTACATTGATTAGGAGAAGTAACACCACACTGACATGAGTATAAATTTTCAAAAAGTGTGAGTCCAAATGTGAATTAAGTTTTCTGAGACATACATGTATATTTAGAGTCAGCACCTAATCTTTTATAATATCTGAAGATAACAAATTAAAATATAGCATGCAATGTTTCAGAAATGCTTAAAACAAGCAATACTTCAACTTTCAAAGGCCATTGCACTGATAATAGAGAAAGTTGTCAATTCATACAGTTCAGTGCAGTATAACTTTCCAAAATAGTATCAACTGGCTTTTTAAGAGTCAATGAATAGTACTCTTACAAAAAGTTCAGAACAATCCAAGTTTTGTAATTAAAGCAGTGTTTAACTACTGCAATATGCAGCTAGTTTGATTATTTATTTGAAAACATTTTCTTTTTGAAGATATTTAAAAAGCCTCTTGATATATGAAAGACTTGGAATATGGAAACATCCAGTGCTTCTAAACTCTTTGGAGTCATAGAAGACTCTTCTCTTGTGGACAATATCAATATTGCTTTTCACAGGCCAGTTAAATGTCTTGACAACTTGGTAAAGAAATTTGATTTCAACCTCATTATCAGTAACCCTAAGGGCTCTTCCAATGTAAAACTTGGTGTCACACTAGAAATCTGCACCAGAAAGCAAGAACCAAAGGCAGCAGAAACACTAGTTAGAGCATGCTCATTAAAACTGAATCGTAAGGAGCATGCTCTTTATGGAATACTAGATACCACCATTACATGTACACCTAAGTTTAATATTGATGTTATGATTATCAGCTGAACCAAAAAAGAGAATTAACTTGTAATTGGGCCTGATTAAGATAAATTTATCAGTTCTAGCAAAGTCAATTATCAAAAGTTCATATTAAATAAATAGAAATATATCCTTATTCTTACCAGTGTAAGAAAAAGTTCCACAGCATAATGTCCGTAACAAAAATTGTGTAATGTCCATAACAGGAAGTTTTTACCTCAAGCACAAAATCTAACTACAGAATAAGGAATACAACTAGATTTTAAAGTTATGCAATCTGCACGATGTGTCGATGTGTTGTGTTCTCATCTTTGTCCCTGAAATCATATGGAGGGTCACATTTGGTCAGCCTTTGTGAATCATGCTGGTTTTTTTTGTTGTTGTTGTTGTTTGTTGTTGTTGTTTGTTGTTGTTTTAAATTCTAGTTGACTTTTGATAATTATAAATGAATAAAGGGGGTATAAGTTTATAAGGAAACTGTGGTATTGCCTTGGTGGGAGAGTATAACATGATAATTCAGTATTATCAGTTGAGTTGATAAGGTTTAAAAAGATGACATTTTGAGTGTTAGCCCTTTGTCAGAGCAAACAAATTGTCAGCTTTTAACCTCATTGCAGAGGCGAATTTACATTTATTCATCAACTTGGCTGACAATAAGAAAGTACTTTGATACAATCATATAATGTTGCCGTTAATACCACTTATAACCTTGGGGCACCTGTTAGTGCCCTTATTTGTGACCATCATTGTCTTTCATAACTGATATGTAGTAACTGTTGTTCTGCTGCTTGTCTTTTCAGACTTTCTGACTTCATCCCTGATTCAAGGGTTATTTTCTTGAACCCAGGAAACTCTATACAAGGTAGGAGGACTTGCTGCTCTTTTTTTCTCTAATTTTTGAAACTTGCCTTCATTTTGTCAATCTGTATTAACCCTTTAATTGTCATGAGTGACCAAGACAGAATTTCTCCTTACAATATCAACACAATATCAACCAGAGAAGTGATGAAAGTAAAGAAATGTATAAATTTGGGGATGATTAGTTGATCCAATATTACTGTAAATTCTCTGAACTAACCTTATAAGAATTGTATGGTTTGGAGTAAGGAGAATTACAAATTTGATGTGGGAGTTAAAGGGTTTACTTAATAATTTATTTGCAGGGAATAATTTTGTCCTGTTTGCATAAGTTTAGAATTCTGCATGCTTTTATCTCACTCATATCCATGTAGTATCAATTATTTTTTCTGGTAATGTTATGTCAAGAACTATGCATTATATTACTTACCTATTTAATTATGTTGTGATCGATGGTTGTGATTATGTTTGGCTACAAACAAGTGGAAATACTCTTAGAAAATGTTGCTGAAATTCTGGTGGTCCTTTTAATATACTGCTGGTTGAATTACTGTGTACAGCTAGGTTTGTGGAGTGCTTTAACTGTATGTTGACTTATGAATATTAACATTTGAGAGACTCGATTTTATGCTGATTGAGTCATCTATTTGGTTCCTGTGTTGGGTGGTAATTTGGTCACTGATTAAGACTTATAAATGTATGTAAAATCAAAGTTTAAACTCCCCTCCTAAAACAGGAATATGGAAGATCTTGTGCAGAAATCTGGTTCCATCCTTGACAAAGTACATAATCACCCCACACTTGCATGTCTTGGGAAATTAGTACATTCTTGCAAACTGTCTATCATAGGTTTTGCCAAGTTAAACCTAACTTAAGTCCTTCAAGGTACTCTTTGGCAATTAGCAGCTACCATGTCGATTTTGTGTAAATTATTTTTTTCATGTGGAGAGGTTACTTCTGATGATGCTTGTAGCATGTCAAAGCACAAAATCTAACCCAATGCTGGATGAATCATGAAGATCATGTAAACAATCCAACACATTCAAGATATTCATAAATTGCCATTACATAAAGCCATTGACGGCCAAAACATTTGTGTAGAAGTATATTTCACCAGATGGCAAGAACAATTTTTACAGTATGATAAAAATAACCAAAACCATCATGACCTATTCTATTTTACAACTGCCTCAATAGTGAAATTTAAAAAGAAATTATTTCATATCCAGCCCAATCATGGATTTTTGCATAAATTATTTTTTTCATGTGGAGAGCTAGCCAAGGTTACTTTTGATGATGTTTAGCATGTTGAAGCACAAAATCTAACCCAGTGCTGGACAAATCACAAAGATCATGTAAACAATCCAAAATGTTGTGGATTAGGAGACCCTAAATTGTTTAAATAGTAATCTGAAAGATGACTTTGGGGGAAATGGCCAAGAAAGGCTGTTTATTTTTGTCCTATGAAAAGTGTATGAAAATAGCTGACACGCTGAAAGGTTCAAAATGATTTCAGTAAGACACAATTTATTGTATTCCTTAAGTCTCGCCAGAGCAACAAAACTAACAGAACTCAACACATAGAAGAACCTGCAGATAGGATTTTTTCAAAATGGATGTACTTTGTACTTTTGGGTTACTCCACCTACCACAGTTACATGTACACCCAAGTGTGATATTAATGCTTTGGTTATCAGCACAACCAGAAAAGAGAATTAACCTTTAACTCCCAAGATCTAATTGTTAATTCTCCCCTCTAGCTGCTACACATTTCCTTGTAAATTAGTTATGAGAACTTGGTGCTAGATGAAGATAGCAGCTTCTACCTGATAAGTTTGAATATTCTCATCATCTGTTTCCTGAATAATGTATGGATTTGTAGGGAGAAGTATTATGTTAATCACTTCTGGGATTTAAAGGGTTAACTTGTAATTGGGCCTGATTAAGATAAATTTATCAGTTCTGACAAAGCCAATTATAAAAAGCTCCTAGATAAACAAAACTATTCCTTTTCTTACCAGTGTAAAAAAGAAGTTCCACAGTGCAATGTCTGTAACAAAAATTGTGTAATGTCCACAAAAGGAAGTTTTTAGCTCAAGCTCAAATCTAACTTCTAAGTTATCTAAATCTAAATCTAAGTCAATTCACAGGGGAAAAAAGTGTCAAGTGAACACAAAAAATTGTAGGTTGATTTTTTTGTAATGTTCATAACAGAGTTTAACACAAAAATTTTGGAAGCCTTTGTGAAAGAAAGGAAATTTAATTTTCTGCTGATGGTCATGTACCCTGTGAGGATCGAATGTTTGTACAAATTATACATTGAAAACTGTGCAAAATAGTTTGTTAGGGAAATTAGTTTCCAAAAAATTATTGTCTGAATGTAATGTCTGTAACATGGAATTGCCCTCGTGACTCTCGGAATCATGATGGCACATTTCGTTTCAGAGAAACAGGTGTCAAAGTGACTTTTAAGACTTTATTATGTCCTTATAATCACAGAAAAATTGTGCAGGTGGATTTTACCGATGAAAATAGAATCCTATATATGATTAATGATAGAACCAAAGTGTTACTGAGTAAGTTGTAGAAAGAGATAAATATGTAATGAAAGGTTTCAAAATTGAATGCTCATCCAGCTTGTAACACATGCATGAAGGGGTGATTTTTTCTAACAATAGCATAAACAATAACTTTCTATTAAGCTGTTGTTTCTTAGCTCTGCCTGAACAGTTAATGAGCTAGCTAGAGTGATATTCCCTGAGGAGGAAAGCCTATGTAATCTATGGCTAATCAAAGCTCTCCAGAGTGCAGTTCACTGCTAATATTACAGATCTATATATTTTTCACTACTGTTAGTAAATGTCATGAGAACAATGGGCATTCTGCATGATGTGTTGGTGTGTTGAGTATGTGTTATCACCTTTGTTCCTAAAATCATATAGAGGGTCACATTTGGTCAGCCTTTGTGAATCATGGTGGTTTTTTGTTGTTGTTGTTGTTGTTTTTAATTCCAGTTGAATTGTGATAATTATAAATGAATAAAGGGGAATGAATAAAGGGGGTAAGTGTCTAAAGAAACTGTGGTGCTGCCTCAGTGGGAGAGTATACCAGGATAATTTAATATTATCAATTGAGTTGATAGGGTTTAAAAAGATGATATTTTGAGTGTAAGGCCTATGTCAGAGCAATTGGGCTGACAAACAAATTGTCAGCTTTTAAACTCGTCACAGCAGCAAATTTACATTATCAATTAACTCAGCTGATAATATGAAATTACTTCAATATAATTAGATACGTTGTGGTTAATACCACTTATAACCTTGGGGCACCTGTTAGTACCCTTATTGGTGACTGTCATTGTCTTTCATAACTGATATATAGTAACTGTTGTTCTGCTGCTTCCCTTTTCAGACTCTCTGACATCATTCCTGATTCAAGGATTATTTTCTTGAACCCAGGAAACTCTATACAAGGTAGGAGGACTAACACTGCTCTTTTTTTCTCTCATTTTTGAAACTTGTCTTCATTTTGTCAATCTGTATTAACCCTTTAATTGCCATGAGTGACCAAGACAGAATTTCTCCTTACAATATCAACACAATATCAACCAGATAAGTGATGAGAGTAAAGAAAAATATAAATTTGGGGATAATAAGTTGATTCAATACTAAGAATTGTATGGTTGGAAGTAAGGAGAATTACAAATTTGATGTGGGAGTTAAAGGGTTAATAATTTATTTGCTGGAATTTAATTGTGTCCTAGCTGTTTCCATATGTTTAAAATTAATCTGCATGCTCTCATTTCACTCATATCTATGAGAGTATTAATTATTTTGCCTGGTAATGTCATGTCAAGAACTATGCATTATATTAATTACCTATTTAATTATATTGTGATTAATGGTTGTGATTATGTTTGGCTACAAACAAGTGGAAATACTCTTAGAAAATGTTGCTGAAATTCTGGTGGTCCTTCTGATATACTGCTGGTTTAATTACTGAGTACAGCTTGGTTTGTAGAGTACTTCAACTGAAAGTTGACTCATGGTAATTCTTTTGGGAGAAATGAAGTTACGTGCATACCAATTTTGTTCAAATTTATCACATCCAACTTTTCAGTGCTTATGACTAAACACTAATAACCATAACCATAACAACAACTGTACATTAGCAGTATCAACACCACGCTGACATGAGGAGTATAAATTTTCAAAAAGTCTGAGTCTAAGTGTGGCTTAAACTTACAGTGTTCTCCTTTTCAGGCAGTAACTGGTAACATTTACCATCTGTAGTACCTCTTATTACCATTTAAAATTGCTTGGAATTCTTGAAATTCAGCATGTAAATTAAAGGATTGCTTTACCAGTTTTAAAATTTATTTTACCTGTCATGTTTAAGTCAAGTACCCTGTGAGGAATGTTTGTAATGTACAAATTATAAATTGAAAACTGTGCAAAATAAGTTTGTTAAGGAAATTAGCTTCCAAAAAATTGGTCTTTGAATGTAATGTCTGTAACATGGAATTGTACTCATGATTCTCAGAATAAGCAGACATGCAAGAAACTTCTGTTCGATAACGTGATAATGTATAACTTTTGATTAATACTTTAATATTGGAGTAATATCAAACCGCAAATTATCTTCAGCAATAAAAGAAAAAAAACTTGGTAACTGTATGAATTTTGTGCATACATCAATGTTTATGTTTGGGAACTATACAGCATTAAAATTCATTTCTCACACCCAGTCATCTACCAGTATTTACACTTACCCATCGCAATAATGAGTGCTATTGAGGTCAAAAGGAAAAGTTATGGTTGAATGAAAGAAATATCTAATAACATTTCTTTAATTGTTTTTATTTAGGTGTGTTATCCTTTGTTAGCTTACACACTAAGCGTGACATTGATCACACTTTTAAGACCAAAACAAAGACCAAGCGGGCTAGCTCGACCAAAACAAAACATAGTGTGTCCTTCATAGTTTAAAAATAATATATGCACATATTGGACATGCTAAGCATGTTGTGTTGGAATGTTGTGTTGGCATGTTGTGTTGGAATGTTGTGTTGGCATGTTGTGTGAGAGTTATCACCTTTGGTCAGCCCTTGTGGATCATGGTGGTTTTTGTTGTTGTTGTTGTTGTTTTTTAATTCCGGTTGACTTTTGATTATTAAATGAATAAAGGGAGGTAAGTTTCTAAAGAAAATGTAGTGCTGCCTGAGTGGAAGAGTATACCAGGATTAACTGGGCTAATAGGGTTTTAAAAAGGTGATGTTTGAAGTGTTCACCCTTCATCAGAGCGACTGGGCTAGCAAATGAATTGTCACCTTTTAAACTCGTCACTATGGCAAATTTACATTATGAACTCAGTTGATAATACGAAATTATATTGATAATTATGTGATGTTGCCATTAATACCACTTATAACCTAGGGGCACCTGTCAGTGCCCTTATATGTGACTGCCATTTTCTTTCATAACTCATATATAGTAACTGTTGTTCTACTGCTTCCCTTTCCAGACTTTCTGAAGTTATCTCTGATTCAAGGGTTATTTTCTTAAACCCAGGAAACTCTATTCAAGGTAGGAGGACTTGCTGCTCTTTTTTTCTCCCATTTTTAAAACTTGCCTTCATTTTGTCAATCTGTAAATAACCCTTTCTATCAACACGATATCATCCAATATCATCCAGATAAGTGATGAGAATAAAGAAATCTATAAATTTGGGGATGATTAGTTGATCCAATACTAAATTCTCTGAAGTAGCAATATAAGAATTGTATGGTTGGGAGTCTTAGGAGAATTACAAATTTGATGTGGGAGTTAAAAGATTAATAATTTATTTGCTGGGAATAATTGTGTCCTGTTAGCATATTTTTAAAATTCTGCATGCTCTTATTTCACTCATATCTATGTGAGTATTTATTATTTTGCCTGGTATTTATGTTATATCAAAAACTATGAATGATATTATACCTATTTAATTATGTTGTGATTATATTTGGCTACAAACTTGTAGAGATACCAGAAATAGTTATATTAATATAATAATGGTAATGGCATTGGCACAATTTTGGGTCTGTTCATGGAACTGCAGGTGTTGTATGATGATCAAACAGGAAAATGTGCACTGATTTTACTGGTTTTTATCAATCTACCAAAATGAAGTTATTTTGATGCTCATTACATAGATGATCTACTTTTGAGAGTGGAGGTGTGTGATATTTTTTGGAAGCTCTGCAGTTATTTAAGTGTTTGTCTGCTTGCTGTCATCATTGTAGGGCTGCAGTGGCTAAGAGATGTTTCATGTGAATGTATATATTGACCATTCTTGCATGTGAGTCCAGGTGATACTGCATGTATGGAGCTTCTCAGTTTTATCAATTGAAGTAGTTGTCTCAGGGCAGCAAGCAGAGAGTTTTTTCTCTCAGGTATAACTGACTTGTGGGCTGTGTTCTGCAGATTTGTATGGTGTTTAGTGTTTTGGTGAAGTGTTAGGGAAACCTGATGTTATGCTGAGAGATTTTTTCACTTGTGGTTGATCTGATAACTCTTGTAAGCATTATGTTAAAGGAGATTGCGCACTGGTTTTTATTAATTATGCAATTGTTGGTCACCCACTTATAGGGTAGTACATGACGTATTTAAAATCCCCAAGTACGTGTGTTGCATGGTGCTTGTGGATGATGATCATTTCTAGTTTATCACCCACTACATTGTTGTTTCAACATTGTTATTAATAGTTTGTCCTCGTGGGAGTGGTGATGGATGATGCCTCAGCAATGTTGCTATAACAACTGTTATTTTGAAATTTCTATGGTCATTCTAGGAGTGGCCAATTGAAGGATGCGTGTACTCAGTCTGATCATGCAATTGTATTGATTTATATCTTTCTTTGTAAAAGGATCTTGGTAAACATATGCCCAAGATTGTCTGGTTGATTATTTAAGGTGCTAGGTGATGAGAGATTTGAACCTCCAAGCACTGCAACCCCAGGTGCTAGCTGTGTTTAGATGTTTGTTTTGCTGTAAATAATTATGGGTCAGGGGCAGCTAGAAAATATTGCTATGGCACTGGTGACAAATGGATAGTAATGCTGCACTTATCCTTATAATAGTGGCCAGAGCTTCTTTTTACTGTCGGACTTTGTAATTGTTTGAAAGTGGTGGTGTATACCAAGACTGCAGTTTATTTTGATGTCTGGGGCTTTGTTCGTGTAAGGATTAATGCACTGGAACACCAATTGGAGAGGTAAAAATAAGTGTCACTCATGCCGTATTAATCATTTGGGTGGATAATTTACAACTGAAGGTTGTTGGTGAGAAAATTTACTAATTCAGTCTGAGTTCCCCTCTCTTACCCAGGAATATGGAAAAGGTGTAGTCACAGAGTTGGTTACTTCGGTTGACAGAATAATAAATGTCAGTGGTTGACGACCTGCCAGCAGTTTGTGGTAGGGGTGCTAGATATGAACCTAGTATTTAATGGCCTTGCTCGCCGTAGATCTATAGTTGCTGGTCCTGGCTTAGCGGAGGGTGGAATTGGCTGAAGGTCTAAAATTCAACTTCTCATGGGGATTCTGATTTTCTTCTTTGTCGCATGTGCATGACAGGGCATAAAAATATCTTTCTTCTGGTAAAATAATGTTTACCAAAACCATTGGAAAACCTCTTAGCAGAATTAAGCTCCATTGTTAAAAATTATATTCCTACTGGCCTCATGAGAGTGCATGGCGATCGGATGATGCTTGTGCAGGTGTGTTGCATGCTTGTGATCACATTTAGCTGCTTTTTCATTGCAGTTTCAGTTGCAGATGGAGGTTGCATCCCCTTTCTTTTGATACTGCATGTAGAACAAGGTTATTTGTTGGGTTTCTTTGCCCTTATTGTAGTGGTAACTGCAAGAGGTGGATTTTGCTGTTAGACACACATTTTTGCCAGTAGACACATTTTTTTTATGAAGGTGATAATATTACTGAGACTTTTAAGTCTGTTGACTTAGAGGTTATTGTTTCACAGTTCAATGAACTGAAAAACCACGTTTTGTACTGGTAAATGAGCTTCAATGACCCTGTATGGTATTGGTGACAATTAGAGTTACCTTCATCTGGTAGAGTGAGTACATAGCTTTAAAAGGTGCATTTAATATCAGTGACTGTGCAATCTGTTTTCTAGGACTGTACTGGTCTAATCATCAATAGGTAAAGACACCATGGATTGACGGAGTTTTAGAAATGCTTTTAATGTCCCCAGGTGCGATAATGAAATAGCGACTAGGGAGGAAATCTACAAATTACTTTTAAGCTGCTCCTCCATCCAGGAATGTGGTTGCTGGGAGGGAAACCTGGTGTCATGTTGGGTGATATACCTGTGAGGAATTACATTTAGTTTTGCACTGAAAGGAACGATTAATAGCCGGTATTGCCTTATCCCATGAAAATTGGGATAGTTAGGGTGTGTAACAGGAGTTTTGGCAAGTTGACCCGTAACCAGTCTTTCTAGATAGTGACTTCTTGCTGTACGCTGCTATTTAGTGATTGTTGTAAACACGGTGACCTGAAGTAATATAATTTCCGTATTTGTTATGTTGATATTTCCTGGTCTAGTCACGGAGTTGGTCTATTAACTGACTTGGTAACAGACTGATTCCCATATTGACGACAATTTTCCTAGCACAGTGTAGTTTGCTTGTGATAAATATGTAGTTTGTTTGTGATTATGTAGTTTTTGTCCTTGTTTGGATGGTGATGGATGATGCTTTTGCAATTGTGCTTCAAGTGACCAAGTTGTAGCAATGATCTTTGTAGGTTGGTAAATGGAGGTTTTGCAGTCTTGCTTTGATGTTTCACTGTTGTTTATATATTTGTGTCTGCTTGTGGATCGGTTTGGAGCTATGGAGGTTTTAAGGTTTAGGTATAATGGTTACGCTGGCAATGATTGCTTTTATTAGTAGATACTTCTTAGGCGAAATAGGGTATTTTATTAGTTATGTCCTAAATTTTAAGATTAAGTTTCTCCTTTTAGATCAGTTTTTTATTCTAGCAGTGTAGTATATATCATTTAATTATTTTAGTGATTTGTAGGACCACATCAGCCTTCCTGGCTGCCGATTTGTAACCTGCATTACCAAATAAAAATGATGATGATGATGATGATTAAGACTCAAACGTCAACCAGCCAGAACTTACCGGGTTTAAGGCCCTCGAGAGGAAATAAAAACTTATTTCCCCTTAACCTTTCAAATCGCATTTCATTTCTGCTGTTTATGTCTCTGGTTGTTACTTTGTAAACTGAAAAATAAAACTCTTTCTTAATCTAAAAACTGGCTTGAAATGAAAAATCTCAGATTAAGTCTCTTATTAGGTTCTTTCGTTGGTGTTCCTTGCTCAAAATGATTTAGAAAATGATATCACGATTTGAAACCATTCTCGGTCTCAATTGGCTATCGGGAGTTCTTTTTTCCCGAATGGGTTTGATTACCATTACTTAATTTCAATTTTCTGTTTGACAGGTCATCCTGGAAAAGTTAGTATTATGGCTACGGCTATTTCGCCATTTGCGTCTACGAAAGAGACTACCAGCTATGCAAGGTTATGCCGCCTCCTGGTGGATGTTGGATCTCAGGTGCTTCGGTCCACTTTTGACACAATACATCCACCAGCGACTCTACATACAGTTTTGGGAAGTACCTCAGTGCATTACGCCACATTGCAATCACTGTACAGAGGGAGGAAGAAAGTACTGAATCCCACGCAATGGGGAAAGTTGTACCCTACTCACAAAGCCGTGTCTTCTAAAGACTTCGACATCACACTCCTAACAGTGCTGCTTAGAAATATCTGTAGTTTGCGCACTCCTACCAAGGGATGGGATGAGCTTCCCCCAGCTACAGACATACGCACCGAAGATGACATCGCTCGAGTGAAGTATTACAGGAACACTGTATACGGCCATGCTCCTCAAGCCTCTGTGGATGACAGTAGTTTCAGTGCTTACTGGCACGAAATACGAGAAGCTTTGGTGAGACTGGGAGGAGCTTATTTTAGGGCTAAAATCAACAATCTTGAGCACGACTGCATGGATCCAGTTATCGAGGAGCATTATCGTGAACTGATGAAACAATGGAAGAAAGACGACGACAGCATCAAAGACAAGCTTGAAGAAATTGAAGGTAAGAAAAACATTGTCCACTGCCAATGTGGATGAATCAGAAGGCTACAAAAGTATATATGTTTCAGTTAACACAGCAGTGCAGGCTAGCTCATGAAGTTTTCATTTTGGTTGGAACTAGTCTTATATTTGGAAGGTATTTTTGCGTCATGTGTGAAAAATGAAGAATTAACCCCAATGTTGACACTGTGTGTTCATTTGCAGTATTTTGGTCTGTTCGTGGGTACTCGTGTACAACTGCTGTAGGGCATTTTTGTGATTTCTAAGCGTCCTATCGAGTTTGACTCGTTCGGAATCGACTAGATATTGAATTAGGTTTTATTGTTTTATCTGCACCTTAACGTGAAGCTGTGATATAAATTTGCTTATGAAAATGCGCATACCTTTTGAAATTTTCAGATTTGCTGGAAAACATGCGAAGAATTATGGAGAGAAACTTCAGAGACACAACTGACAAGAGAGAGATTGATATGAAAGAGGTGAAAGAAAGGCTTACTAGTCTGACGGCCTCAGTTGAAAAAAGCACACAAGAAGGTGAGTTGGTAGAAAGAGCTACTCAGAAAAAAAAGTTATGAAGAGCGACACTGTTTTTTTGAGTACATGACACAGCTCTTAAGCATGATGACGGTAATCGCTGGATGTCGGCCAACACAGCATACTTTGATACTTTACTAATCTAAGGGCACACCCTGGCTACCAGTCACACTTGCCATACATAAAGATACTCTATAATGCGTGGGATGAAACGGAATGTGTGCAATTGCTGGACTTCATTTTTGTGATTTCTAAGCGTCCTAGTGAGTTTGATCTGTTCGAAATCGACTAGATATTGACATAGGTATCATTTTTTTATCTTTACCTAAACGTGAAGCTGTGATATAAATTTGCTTAGGACAGTGCGCATACCTTTTGAAATTTTCAGATTCGCTGGAAAACATGAGAAGAAACTTCAAAGACACAACTGACAAGATGGAGATTGATATGAAAAAGGTGAATGAAAAGCTTACTACTCTGACAGCCTCAGCTGGAAAAAGCACACAAGAAGGTTAGTTGGTGGAAAGAGCTACTCACAGAAAAAAGTGTTATGAAGAGCGACACTTTTTTTTAGTACATGACGCAGCTCTTGTGCATGATGACGGTAATCGCTGGATGTCGGCCAACACAGCATACTTTGGTACTTTACTGATCTAAGGGCACACCCTGACTACCACTCACACTTGCCATACATGAAGATACTCTATAATGCATGGGATGCCACGGAATGCGAGATATTTTGCCCTGGCTACCTCTCGGATTTCATGTTGTTTTGACAGCACTCATACATATGTATGATCTTAGGCGAGATAGGTTTTCGTTCTTTTTTTTTTCGTATCAGCTTTCTCATAATGAATCTAACTTCTAGTATCGTTAGATGTGACTCACATACTTCTCAATAAAATAATCAAATCCCTCTTCCAGTCATATTGTGTAGTATTCAATTTTACATGGGAAAATAGTTGAATTAGAATCGTCTTGAGTAAAATGGGTCAGAATAAGATGTATGTGGTTATTTTATATTTCCTGAGGAAAAGACTGCAAGCAGAACCCCCCACTCCATTGCAGACGGGTCTCTAGGTTTCCTTTGCGTTTTTTTTTTTTTTTTTTTTTCGCCTAATGAAACACAACAGTGTAGGGTAACTCACAATGTTTTCATTTTGGTTGGAACTAGTCACATATTTGGAACGTTATTCTAGCGTTGTGTGTGAAAAATTAAGAATTAAACCAAATGTCCACAGTGTGTTTTCATTGGCAGTATTTTTGTCTGTTCGTGGGTACTCGTGTACAACTGCTGGACTGTATTTGGGATTTCTAAGCGTCTTATTGAGTTTGATCCCATCGGAATCGAGTAGATATTGACATAGGTATCATTGTTTATCTGCACCTAAATGTGAATTTGTGATGTAAACATGCTTATGAATTGCGCTTATCTTTCTTACTAATGCAGATTCGCTAAATGACCTCAGAGATACAACTGAGAAAATAGAGATCGAAATGAAGGAGGTTAAAGAGACGCTTTGTAGCCTGACGACCACAGTGGAGAAAAGCACAGATCAAGGTTGGTTGCTAGAAATAGCTACTCACAGATAAACTGAAATATCAATAGGGATTCCGTTGACTTGAGTACATAACACATCTTTTGAGCATGACCACATTATTCGCTTGATTTCGGCTAATTTAACACTTTTTAAGTAATGTATTATTGCAAGAGCACACCTTGGCTACTAAGATAAACCTACTCTGGCTACAAATAAAGATACCAGGTAATGTGTGGGATGAATGGGATGGTACGGAATCTCAGGCTACCTCTCAGATCGGATAGCTTTCTGACAGCACTCATACGCATTTGGCCGAGAAGGGTTATTGCCTTATTTTAGTTTTACTTTTGTTAAGGACATAACGAATCTAACTTCCTAATTCGTTAGATTTTACCTGCATATTCTTGAACAGACTAATGCAATCCTTCCTCCACTCAAATTTTTTGTAGAGTATTCCATTTTACATGGAAAAAATTGCTGAACGAGGGCTGTCTTAGTTAAAAGGGGCAGGAGAAGGCGTATGTGGTTATTTTAATTTTCCCGAGCGAAAAACTGTGAACGAAACTTCACAATGCATTGCAGGCGGACCTCTGGTTTCTTCTAGCGTTTTTCTTTTTCTATGATTAAACGACGTGAAAACGAGGGCGGAAAAGCGTTCTTTGGTTTTTTAAAATTAGTTCTTACAATGTCCCTTTTTACCGACAAAAATCTTACTCAGACTACCGGCTCCAATGATATCAATATTTATCTCCTAAGTTTCACTATCAGAAACCGCTGAAGCCGAGCCATAAGTTTTTTTAGAATATTGTATAAAATTTAAAAAAACAACAACAACAACAGAGGAAGGGAAAGGATCTATTTAGTTAACTTGTAATGAATATAGCGACTCTCACTCGGACTAAAAGTTTCCATGTTATTCCACGAAAGGGTCTCTTGAGAAAATGATAGGCGAACTGGTAAAGATGGACAGCGAACTGAAAGAAGTGAAGGAAAAGCTGTGTACTTTGACAGCCTCAGTGGGAGAAAGCAAGGATAAAGGTAAGTTGAATTATACAATAAAAGTTATCCTGCTTAACCGCAAATTTCGCCGTAGTCAACATGGCCTGTATGTGAGAGAGAGAGAGAGAGATCATCCTATGCTAAAGAGATTCAGTTTTTCAATTTAGTCAATCTCTGGAATAATCTCTACGGTGTACTTTCATTCCCTCCAATTGTTCAAACTTTCACCCGTAATTAGCCTGGAAAACTTTGTATTTTGATTAGAGAGGAGAACGAAATAAAACGAAGGACAGTTTTAACGAAAACATTGGCATTGAGTTCGGCTCGATGTTAGAAATTAACAGAGCAGGTTCCACTGCATTTACAAGCCAAATAGCTTTTGGTCAGTAAATTGACATGAATCATACATTGATACCTTTTTCATCGTCCAAGTAATTTCTTTGGCAGTGGTGTCGTACTCGTTCACTAATTTAAATTCAGTGCCGAATACCTAGTAGCATTAGATGCATGTAATCCGCATATTTCTGAATAAAATAAATAAACCCTTCCTGCGCTTATATTGTGGAGTATTCAATTCTACATGGGAAAATAGTTGAATGAGGATCGTCTTGAGTAAAATAGGTTCCTAAGGAAAAGACTGTAGGAAAAACCTCCCACTTCATCGCAGCCGAGCCCCCGGTTTGCATCGTCCAAGTAATTTCTTTGGCAACGGTATCGTACTCATTCACTTATTTAAATCCGGTGCCAAATACCAGAGAGGCACCACAATTTTCAATGCTGCATTTATCAGATTTCTTACTTATTTTGCTACTGCTAGGTATATTTGATCCAAGTGAGCTTATCAATGGAATTCGCCAGCTGTACAAGACTCGCGAGGGATGGCTCTCACCATTTCCATGGTGTGAAGAGTTTCAGTTTTTTCTTGGAAATATTTTTACAAGGCTCAAAGTGGTCAGAAGAAAGAAAACTAGAGGAGAAATCACTGACGTATTTGTTGAGATGTCGTCAATACCAGACCCGTATGAAGAGTGTTCAGCGCCGAGAACAGTGTTGATTGAAGGAAAACCTGGTATGGGAAAAACCACCTATTGTAAAAAGTACGCCTACAACTGGGCCACAAACTGCGGCTCAACAGCATTTAAAGTGGTATTATTGTTGAAATGTAGAGACATCTATTCTGACGTCTGGGAAGCCATTGATGATCAGCTGCTGTCCCTAGACATCGATGAAAAAGTCAAACGACAATTTTTTCAGTTTATTCGTGAAAATCAGTCCAGCATTTTATTGATATTGGATGGATTGGATGAGTTACCATCCGGCAAATTGTCGATGTTTTCCGAATTAATTGAAGGAAAAGTACTCCCCAGATGCCACATAGTTGCAACAGCAAGACACGAAGCTGGAAAAGAGGTGAGAAAATGTTGTGACGCGCTGCTTCAGATCGAAGGATTCACTGAAAAGCATGTGAAAGGATTTGTCACCAAGTACTTTAAAGAAAGGACGGATTTAGCCACCAAGCTCTCGCAACGGATGTCGCGAGATAAAAACCTGAGAGAAATAGCGGCCAATCCTCTAAACACAGCACTTCTTTGCCTTTTATGCGAAGAGTCTGAAGGCGCACTCCCCGAAAGCAGAGCTCAACTGTACTTGGATATGGTTGAATGTGTTTTGAGAAGATATAGAAAAAAAAAGGGACTACTGGAAACGATAGAAGACTTGACAAACTATTACAAACTGCAATTGAATCACCTTGGAAAGGTAGCGTTGAATGGTTTACTTGACGATAAGTTGGATTTTAATGAAAGTGAAGTGAGAAACCATGCAAAAGACCTGACTGAATTTGGATTTCTGTCAGTGCAGCCTGGTGGCAGCAAACTGAGACAAACACTGCATTATGCCTTCTTGCATAAAAGTTTTCAAGAATTCTTTGCAGCATTCTTCATTTGTTCTCAGATTCAAAGCATGGAAATGAAACCTCAAGAACTAGTTTCCGATCCAAGGTATTTCGTCGAACTTAAACAAATACTTTTGTTTTCATGTGGAATTTTGGCCATGAAATGCGATGAACAAGTTGTGGCTCTTGTAAAGAGTTTAACAAATGAAGTCAACAAAAATAAAGGCCGTGATGCAAAAATTGTATTGGAGGTCATCAACGAATGTAAAAGAGAAAAATGCGATTTTCACTCGCATTTATCGAAGTCGTTTGGAACTGGTTTGAATCTGACCAATTTGGATTTGTCTTACAATGGTATTAGTGCTGCGGGTGCTACATGTATTGCTGAAGCAATCAAAGTGAACAAGACGCTAACCAATTTGTATTTGTCTAGGAATCGTATTAGTGATGCGGGTGCTGGGTGTGTTGCTGAGGCAATCAAAGTGAACAAAACGCTAGCTAATTTGGATTTGTCTAACAATGATATTAGTGATGCGGGTGCTAGATGTATTGCTGAGGCAATCAAAGTGAACAAGACGCTAACCAATTTGCATTTGTCTAGGAATCGTATCAGTGATTCGGGTGCTAGGTGTATTGCTGAGGCAATCAAAGTGAACAAGACGCTAGCCAATTTAGACTTGGCTTACAATGGTATTAGTGATGCGGGTGCTAGATGTATTGCTGAGGCAATCAAAGTGAACAAGACGCTAACCAATTTGTATTTGTCTTGGAATGGTATTAGTGATGCGGGTGCTACGTGTATTGCTGAGGCAATCAAAGTGAACAAGACGCTAACCGATTTGGATTTGCGAAGCAATTGTATTAGTGCTGCGGGTGCTACATGTATTGCTGAGGCAATCAAAGTGAACAAGACGCTAACCAATTTGTATTTGTCTAGGAATCGTATTAGTGATGCGGGTGCTAGATGTATTGCTGAGGCAATCAAAGTGAACAAGACGTTAACCAATTTGTATTTGTCTAGGAATGGTATTAGTGATGCGGGTGCTAGATGTATTGCTGAGGCAATCAAAGTGAACAAGACGCTAACCAATTTGTATTTGTCTGAGAATCGTATTAGTGATGCGGGTGCTAGATGTATTGCTGAGGCAATCAAAGTGAACAAGACGCTAACCAATTTGTATTTGTCTTGGAATGGTATTAGTGTTGCGGGTGCTAGATGTATTGCTGAGGCAATCAAAGTGAACAAGACGCTAACCAAGTTTGATTTGTATTAGAATGGAATGTCTTGCTGAGGCAATTAAAGCAGGGTTTAAACAACTTTGAAGTCAGTAGAAGGGCACTGCCTTGAAAGTAGGCAGGTACCTTTGAAAATTGAGGGCCGAAGGCCCAAACCTCTAGGGGGGTCCGGGGGCATGCTCCCCCGGGAAATTTTTAAAAGAAAAGTCTCCAGAAACGCATTTTCCTGCAATCTGGAGAAGAAATCTTCTTGCTATGATGCATACTTAATCTATTGTAATAAAAAAGAATGGTACTCTGGGAGAATTTGTTTATTTCACTGTTGTTTTCGGAGCCCTTTTTAACTCGTGAATTGCGCGCATGCGCAAGAGCGAGTTATAGGTACGATGTGGGGAATGGCATTCGCTCGCTCGCTCGCTCGCTCGATTGGTCGATTCCTGTAAACTTTTTTTCGATTTTAGGCTTTTGAGTGCATTTGATAGTTTTGGGCGAGTAACAAACAAACGAAATAGGGACCTTTGTTGCTAAGAATAGTGGTGGGGTGAAAAAGAAGCCAATGATAATCTTAAAAGAGTTTAAAACTGTACGTTTTTCATCCGTGAATTAAAGTTTGCCTAATCTCCGAATACACTTTTGTCTTTCGCGGCGTATATTTCATTTATGGTGTCAATGCTTCTATTTTTCAATGTATATGTGCAGGAAAATGATAATTGTCCGAAAAAGAAAACAAAGAAAACAAAGAAAGGAAGTTAAGCAAAACGAAAAACTAACTATCAAGCTAAGGATTTGATCCACCTCCATCTTCAAGGAATAGATTGTGAGACGGCGGCATTACCGCTGGACTATCAACGGTATAGCCCGACAAAAGTGGGATACTTTACGAATTAAAAAGTGTTGCATATAAAACGCTGACATTTCGGTTACTTCCACCGCGGGCTCTAAATAATCGAGTCGAGCTGCTCGCCGAGAATCCGATATTGAAGTGTCGATCGCGGCCAACTGCTCGTTAAGTGAGTTGGTGAAGGCTGTGTTTGCTATTCCTGGAGCTGTATCGATGTTGGAAAGTAATTCATAAAGTTTCAGCCCACGAATGGCTTAGTGAATGCTTCTGGACTGGAGTCGTTCATTGTTGTGAGGAAAAGCCTTCGTGCTATTGTTCAGGTAAGCACTTACAGTTTGTAGGTTAAACGATAAAAGGTTTTTCATGGATATCCTCGATCATGGTTTATTTTTTTCTAAAAAAAAATTGGAATTAATAGATCGCCCGTACTTCGGCTGTCCTCGGGAAGTGCTCGTAAAGTCACCTGACAGGTTGGGTAGAATGTTTGCGTTCGCCATTTTATAAATTATGGAGGGCTACTACGCAGTGGGCGCCTTCGTGAGTGAAGATGTTTTTAATCAGTCCCCGGTGTATCCAGGGACAGCAAAATCAGTAAAACCGTCGTCTAGCCAGGGTTACTCTGAAGGCGATGACAAGTACCAGGCGTGTTTTCAGTACGTCGATGTCCCCGCTCGCTGGGGTTACGCCATAACTATGGAAAGCGAGAAAGCCAAATACAAACAAATTAAAGCAAAGTACAAGCAAATCAAAGCCAAGTACGAGCAAATAAAAGCCAAATATGAGCAGGTAAATGCCAAATTTGAACAAATCTCCAGATCTGCCAACCAGACATGTGAATGCAACACTTTAGTGGTAACTGACCAGCATGCCAAAGATAAAACCAAATTTAACGACCAGGAAACTCTGCTGAAAATGCCAACTGATAATTCAGTTGAATATCTTGATTCACTAAGTCATGAAATTATGAAAAGCAGAATGTCAAGGACCACGGTTGACGTTTGTACATGTACACGAAGGTTGCATTATAGAAGGAAACGTGAAAGAGAACCCTCCAGAATTCCATATAGGAGAGTCATCAAACTGTTCAGAAAAACCAAAGTTTTTCGAAATGCAGCTAAATCATACCTTAAAAAAAGCATTCCGAGTTCATCTAAACTAAAACTTTTGCTGTCTGAGCGTAATCGTAGTTATTTCAGTGAACGGTCAGTCAGATCTAAATTTGTATTACCCTCAAAAAAGTTCTCTCTCAGCCAAAATGTGTACCTATCTGTTGTGCGACTGAGAACATTAAAGCATAAAAAGTTGCCCTTATTTTGCATGCGTGTTAACGGCAGAACGTTAAAGAAATTAAAACACATTCCATTCGAAACTTACTGTGTATCTCACAGAGTCATCTCTCTGAGTGGCGATGTTGAAGAGAATCCAGGGCCATCAAATCAATGCAGTGCAGCCAATACTTGTAATTTAGCAGCATATCGTTCCTCAATGGCTAATTCAGTTTCATTATTGGAAACTAGGTTGTCTGAATTAAATAGAACTGCAGTTGATGTTGGGGGAGGTGGTGACTGCTTTTTTCGAGCTGTTTCACATCAGCTTTATGGCAATCCTAATAACCATTCTCATATACGTAGCCTTGGGGTCCAGTATTTACTGCAGAACCCTGAACAATTCATAGAGAGTAACACTGATCATTCTTGGCAAGACTATTTGAGCATTATGTCATGTCAGGGAACATGGGCTGATGCAATTATAATTCAAGCAGTGGCCAATTGTCTAAATCTGTCAATTCATATTGCCGAATCAATTGAAACTTTTGCTCCTGTTACTGTTGTTCAAGCAGTGAATGTGACAGGGGAATACACAGACATTTACATTGGACACATAAGTGAAACTCACTATGTTTCTACAGTAGAAAAGAGAAACTGTCGGGTTCCGAACAATAAAACGTGTGATCAAAGTATAGTTGAAAAAAAAAATTGATAAACATGAAAAGCGCAGAGCTGATCAAAGTTACATGAAAGAATACATGAGAAAGAGAAGAGCTAATGCAGATTTTAGAAAAAGAGAGAATCAACATTCTGTGCAAAGGTACAACAATACTGAAACAATTAGGGAGAAAAAGAACCAAACTGTCACAGAAAGGAAAATGACCAACCCAGAACGTGTAAGAGAAATTGACAAAAGGTCTAAAAGGAAACGGAAAGCAGAGAACCCAGATCACATAAAGGAAATTGCAAGAAAGTCATCAAGAAGACAAAAAGGTGAGAATTCAGAACAGGTCAGAGAAATTGACAGAAAGTCGTTCAGAAAACGTAAAGAAAAGAATCCAGAACATAGAAAAGAAGTTGATAAACAGAGTTTTAGGAAACGGAAAGCAAAAAATCCAGAACATAGAAAAGAAGTTGATACAGAGAGTTTTAGGAAACGGAAAGCAAAAGATCCAGAACATAGAAAAGAAGTTGATACAGAGAGTTTTAGGAAACGGAAAGCAAAAAATCCAGAACATAGAAAAGAAGTTGATAAACAGAGTTTTAGGAAACGGAAAGCAGATAACCCAGAACATAGAAAAGAAGTTGATAAACAGAGTTTTAGGAAACGGAAGGCAAAAAATCCAGAACATAGAAAAGAAGTTGATAAACAGAGTTTTAGGAAACGGAAAGCAGATAACCCAGAACATAGAAAAGAAGTTGATAAACAGAGTTTTAGGAAACGGAAGGCAAAAAATCCAGAACATAGAAAAAAAGTTGATAAACAGGGTTTTAGGAAACGGAAAGCAGATAACCCAGAACACAGAAAAGAAGTTGATAAACAGAGTTTTAGGAAACAGAAAGCAGATAACCCAGAACACAGTGAACAAGTAAACAGAAATGCTAAAGTCAGGAGAACTACTAAATTCAAACTATCAAATTATTCAAATATGGCTATACCAGCCAATGAAAATCAATTTGAAAATGCCCAAAAGTCATCACATGTATCAACTAATAATGATCAGTTGTTACAAACAGGGAAGAATGAAAGCAGTGTTATTTCTTTAATAAATTTGTTTCATGAAAAAATTAAATGTGGCCCAGAATACATATGTACCTGTTGCGACCAGTTGTGGTACAAGTCTTCAGTAGTGAAGTGTAATGCTAACAGGTACAAGGCATGTTCAGAAGATCTTGTTGAGTCTTGTGTTACTGGGGTAAGAAGTGTAGAAAATACTGAATGGATTTGCAGAAATTGTGACTCAAATCTCACGAAAGGCAAGCTTCCCAGCCTCTCTAAAGCCAATAAAATGAGTTTCCCTAAAAAACCTGACCTGTTAAATTTAACACCATTAGAAGAACGGCTTATATCACCTCGTATTCCATTTATGCAAATTCGTGAGCTACCAAGAGGTGGCCAGTTGTCAATTCATGGAAACATTGTCAATGTACCAAGTGATGTAAATTTAACTGTTCACTGTCTGCCAAGGCCCATCAATGAATCACAAACCATTCCAATAAAACTTAAAAGGCGTCTGATCTATAAGCATCATTACCAGTTTCAGAATGTTAGACCTAAGAAAGTATTAGATGCAGCAAAATATCTTGTAGACACAAGTGATTTATTCAAGAGAGAAGGTATAGAAGTACAAAATGCTTGGTTAGATAACATAAGTTTGCAGTCTAGTGTCCATGAAGACTGGAGTGAATTTGTTGAAAACTCTGACACTTCGAGTAATAATGAGTTACATACACAAACAGATAAAGTTGTTCTGGAGGATAAAAGACAAGATTATCAAAAGAGCATTTCCAATGCAGATGATGAAAATCCAGGCTGTGAGAAAGAAGATAGTGTTGACTGGTGTGAAGTTGATGAACGCCCATCAGGAGTTACAGATACACTATTACAGGAACCAGATGTAGTAGAAAATGTAGACAGAATAATTTCTTTTGCTCCAGGAGAAGGGAATAGACCATTAGGAATATTTATGGACAAAGATTCTGAGTATTTATCATTTCCCACAATATTCTGTGGAAAACGGAGACCTGCCAACAATGAAAGAAAGGTCCCTGTATCATACAGTACAATTTGCAAGTGGGAGCTAAGATGCCAGGATAGAAGAGTTGCAATGTCTGTACCAAACATTTTCTATAAGTTAAAAAAACTGCAAATCAAACAAATTCAAGATAGTGCTTGTATTTCTCTCCGAAAATGTAAGACAAAAGGGAAAAAGTACACTGCTGGTGAATTGAAGTCAGAGGATTATCTTAATAAGCTTATACATCTTGATGAAGGTTTCAGAGTTTTAAAAAATCTTAGAGGGTCACCTCCTTATTATGAAAAATGTAAAAAAGACTTGTTTGCTATGATTCGTCAACTAGGCAACCCAACATGGTTTTGCTCTTTTTCAGCTGCTGAAACAAGGTGGTCTCATCTTCTCAAAACTTTAGGTAGAATTGTTGAGAAAAAAGAGTACACTGATGATGAAACTAAACAAATGACTTGGGAACAAAAATCAGATCTTATTCAAAAAGATCCTGTCACTTGTGCAAGGAACTTTGACCACATGGTGCAGTTATTTATTTACGATGTTTTAAAGAGCAATGTAATGCCAATAGGAGAAATAGCTGATTATTTTTACAGAGTTGAATTTCAACAAAGAGGAAGCCCACATATTCATGGTTTATTTTGGGTAAAGGAAGCCCCACAATATGAAAAAAGTTCTGATGAGGAAATTGTGAACTTTGTGGACAAGTATATCACTTGCTATAAACCAGACAGTTCAAGTGAAATGGAAGATCTTGTAAACTTACAATTGCACAGGCATGCCAAAACATGTAAGAAGGCAGGGCATAACATATGCAGGTTTAATTTTCCATTGCCACCAATGCCAAAGACAATAATTTTAACACCTCTTGAGAATTCCTGCTATGATGAAAAAAACCAGAAAAATATAAAAGAAAATGCTGAAAAAATAAAAGAAGTCCTTGACAACATGAAATGTGGTGAAGCGATCACATTCGAAGATTTTCTTAACAACTTACAATTAACTGAAGAAAGTTACATCTTAGCTATAAGACACACCCTAAAGAGGGCAACATTATGTTTGAAAAGGGCACCATCTGAAATAAGGATAAACAATTATAACAGTGTTTTACTCAATGCCTGGCAAGCAAACATGGACATTCAATATGTACTAGATCCTTATGCATGTGCTACATACATACTTTCTTACATTACAAAAGGACAGAGAGGTATGAGCAGGCTTCTAGAGAAGGCATCTGAAGAAGCCCAATCAGGTAATAAAGATATTACAAATAGAGTGAGGCACATTGGAAACAAATTTCTAAATGCAGTTGAAATCAGTGCCCAAGAAGCTGTTTATCTTGTTTTACAAATGCCCATGAGAAGATCTTCCCGTGCTTTTCAGTTTATTAGTTCATCACCTCCAGATGACAGGACATTTTTGTTAAAGAAACTGGATAAGCTTAAGGAATTGCCAGACAGTTCACCTGACATAGAATCTGACAACATAATTAAGCGTTATCAAAGGAGACCAAAACAGCTAGAAAAGTTGTGTTTAGCTAACTTTGTTGCATGGTATAACTGTGTTAAAGATGAACATGCTAATCGGAGTGAAAATGGGTCATCAGTCACAGGTCTTGATGACTTCTTACCAGAAACAAGCTTTGATGACAATACTGATGATGACCCTATCAATATTAGCGTCAATGAATGTCAATGTGAGCCACATGAATACAAACTTAAAGGAGGAATGAAACTAGTAAAACGAAAGAAGCCTAAAATCATACGATCTGTTAGGTACAATAAAGATAAGGATCCAGAAAATCATTTTCGAGAACAGCTTATGCTTTATACACCATGGCGAAATGAAACCACTGACTTAATGAAAGAATGTCAAACTTACCAAGAACGATTTGAACAGGTTAAGGATAAAGTTCTCAGCAATAGGCTTCAGTATGAATACCATTCAGAAATACTAGATAAAGCAATGGAAGATATGAATAATGCTGAATATGACAACTTTGACACTGTTGCTCCAAATGCAGAGCATATCAATAAGCAGGACTGTACTGTCAAAGAGAAGTGTAGTGAATTATTTGGTTGCTTTGATCCTGGAAAAAACAAGGAGCATAACCAGTATGATTTACTTGATGATATTGGAATCTTCCCTAGATGTGATGATGAGGAGGAACTTGTCGTAAAGCGGATGTCAGACAATAATTATTATGCACTTGTCCGCTCTTTGAATGAAAAACAGAGACAATTTTTTTATCATGTGTTACATTCTGTAAAAACTAGGGATGACCCTCTTAGATTGTTCTTAAGTGGAGGTGCTGGAGTTGGCAAAAGTACAGTCACCAATGCTTTGTATGAAGCATTAATAAGATATCTAAATAGCATTGCAGGGGAAAATCCAGATGATGTTAAAGTTGTAAAAGTAGCTCCTACTGGTAAAGCAGCTTTTAACATTAAAGGCAATACATTACATTCTGCTTTTAAGATACCTGCCAATAGAGGTTTTGAGTATTGTACACTGGACAGCAACAGACTAAATACCATTAGAGCACGACTGAAGAAACTTAAGACAGTTTTTATTGATGAGATATCTATGGTAGGAAGTGGCATGTTTAACTTTTTGAATGCAAGACTGCAACAAATAATGGGAACAAAAGAGCTATTTGGTGGAATTAGTTTAATAACTGTTGGAGATCTTTTCCAGCTAAAACCAGTTTTTGATAAGTGGATCTTTGAAAATTCTGTGATAGGCTACAGTGCTTTAGCAAGTAACATTTGGACAGAGAATTTCACCCTCTTTGAACTGACGGAAATAATGAGACAAAAGGATGACAGAGAATTTGCTGAGCTACTCAATCGCTTGAGAGAAGGTAAACATTCTGAAGATGATGTAGCCATTTTAGAACAGAGACTTCTGAAAGTCAGGCCTCATGAAGATAATTACCCCATGAACATGACACATTTATTTACTACAAATGCATCCGTAGATGCTCACAACAACGCCCTGTATACTATCTCTAAAACTGATAAAGCTCAGATAAAGGCTGTGGACATTGTAGTTGGGGATATTAATGATGATCTGAAACAACAAATGAAAAACAAAATCCCAGAGGATCCTACAAAGACAATGGGTTTGTATTCACTTGTGTCTGTGGCAACTATGGCAAAATATGACTTGACAACTAATATTGATGTGACTGATGGACTCACTAATGGTGCAGAGTGTATGATAGAGAACATAGACTACAGAGTAGAAAATTCCACCAGGCCAAGTATTATTTGGGTATCATTTCCACATCCTGAAATAGGCAAAAAGCTGCGTAGAGAATATGCACATTTATACAAGAGAAGCATAAATAAAAACTGGACACCAGTTTTAGAAGTAACAAGACAATTCCGGATTAATAAAAAAAGTCAAGTGCAAATTCTTCGACGGCAATTTCCACTTAGACCTGCTGCTGCTAAGACTATTCATCGCTGTCAAGGTGACTCATTAGATGAAGCAGCTGTTGACTTTCCAGCATCCACAAGGGAGCATATGCATTATGTTGGTTTAAGCCGAGTAAGAAACAGTTCTGCACTACATGTTCTCAATTTGAATGAAAACAAAATCAAGGTTAGTGAGAAAGTTAAAGATGAAATGAGGAGACTTAGAACAGAAGCAAGTCTTCTGCCATTAGCAGTATTACAGAATGCAGATTCACCCAAAACAAAAACAATCTTATTTCAAAATGTCAGATCTCTCCACCTCCACATAGATGATGTCCGAAGTGATTACAATATTCAAAAGGCTGATATCAACATTTTTGTTGAAACAAAACTTTGCTTGTTAGATAGAGATGATGTGTATCAGCTCAGGGGATTTACACTTTACAGAAATGACTTCAATCACTCCAGTATCAGAACTTGTTACGGAACAGCTGTGTACATTAAGAATGATTTGAACTGCACTCACTTACCATACAGATTCAACATTAATAATGTTGAAATTACCATTATGGTTCTAAGCCAACCAATTCCAAATTTTCATGTTATTGGTATCTACCGCTCCAAAGCTAAGGTACCAATTTCACATTTTCTTGATGCTCTTACTCATCTGCATAACTCAGTGTTAACAGTCCCCACAATTCCCACTATACTGATGGGAGATTTCAATGTTAATCTAATGGAGGGGTCTGCAGAACAAAAGGCTCTCAAAAAATATCTGATAACAGACAGAGGATACACACAGTTGATTGAGCAGTACACTACTGACTACCGTACACAAATAGATCACATTTATACAAATGTATCACAGCTTATTCAATCTGCAGGTACCTTAGAGTCATACTACAGTGATCATAAGCCTATCTTTATTTCCTTACTAACTGTTCACAAGTGACTTAAAAGAGAAACATTATTGAAAGTATGTCCTGAAAAATACATTTGACCTATTTTTTTTTTAGAGTTTGTTGTTCACAATGATCAATCTTAGTCATAGCCACCATTGTTTGTTTTTGGTTTTTCATCACATCTTTGATTTTTTCTACCTGTATGAGAACAATTAAATATTCTCTTTATTAAATAAGATTTTCTTCAATTTTAAACCAAATTTTTATATCAGAAAATGACTTTAAATCTCATTATACATGGGCTGCTGTATGCACAGTGTCCAATTTTCTAGCTACAAGATACAAAGAAACATTGCTTAGTTTATATAAGAAAAACACACTTGGTACGAGTCTGACATCCCCCTCCAAAACAGAGTGATCAACCTGATACAGAGGTGGGTAACTTCTTTGATTATAATGTTTGATAAGAGGGTGGGGTGTGGGTGGGCCAACAGCTTTACTAAAACAATTGTTGTTAACACTAGTTATATCTTCTTGTAAAATTGCAGATCATTCTGAGCTTATATCATATACATTGGCAACTGGACTATGGAAACTACTAATACACTACAAGAATTGGAATGATATACAGTCATGTAGTTACTTGCACGTGGTAATTGACAGAGATGTACAGCACTGCAGCTGACTACATTCATTCTGGATTTAGCACCAGTTACTGTATCTGAAGCTACAAATAAATGAACAGTGTGAAAAATGCAAGCACAGCATCACTGGAGTTCATGCAGTTAATAACACAAATTATAAAGAAAGAAGTACATGTATTATATTTGTTGGAATTTTTTCTGTCTACTTCACTGAAAACAACGATGTGGTCTTGAGAACTTAACATCGAGTAATGTATTCAGCAGCTTCCATCTATTCATTGGTTATATTCATACTAGCACCATGAACTTCTATCATGACTATTTCAACTAGTAACAATAACGTTTTGTACAATAGTTGAATTGTAAACTGCACACTTTCAACTATTTGGACCCTGTGATTTCCTTCCTCAGAATTATTTGCTAAATAAACTGGCTTGTTAAGGCTTTGTATGAAGCACTGATACTGGTAAGTGCCAGTTTAATCTTATCGTAGTCATAATTACCACAACAAACCAGTTGATGTAAAACCACCATAAATGCAATCAATTTACTGCCAGACTGCTGGATAATCAAAGATTTGAGGAGAACATTTGATACTTTCAGTTAGCTTGAGTTCACCTGATTTCATAGTTTGACCCTCCTTCATAGTAAATATAGTAATTCCTTGTAAACTAATTTAATGCATAATGGCTTGAGTTGCCATTGGTAAATAACCAGTTTTACTGGCAGACATATTTTCAAAAAACCAAGTAGAAATATACATCTCATGTTTATCTGCACCATTTCCTTGATTACACTCAAATCTGGGTGAGTCACTTGCAGCTGATTATAATCTATATTGTGTAATTTTACAATCAACCCTCCTTCACAGTGCAAATCTCACAAGCTCCTAAAGGTGCATTAATCTTTTAGGAAATATTTGGATGTCCTTTAGAACATTTTGAAATTTTCACTAAGGAGCCACAAGTCCTTGGCTGATCGGAAGTTCCTGAATAATAAATTATCAAAAACATTCACTACTCTTAACTCACTTTCTCATTGCTTTTCCACACCCTGTTGGAGGGGACTCTCTCGTGAAAAGATCGGGGATGTTTTTTCACTTATCAAGGGTGCAAATCTCACTTAGGGTGCCTCTAATTTTAGTCATCAGTACCTTTTGGGGTTGCACACAAAAAATTAAAATATAAGGAGAAATGCTGTCATTGTAACCCATGTTTAAGTGATATTTCTTTTGAGTCAAATAAAGTTTAAGCTACAGCCAGATTGGTCTCATTTAAGAGTTGAATTCAAATATCCAACCTTTTTACTTTGGAGTACCCCACCCAGGTTATGTGCTCTACAAGCAAGGGTGTAGCTAGAGGGTTCTGCGGTGCCCATGACCCCCCCCCCCTTAAAAAGTCTTTTTTGGGCAAACAACCTACAAGAGGTGTGGAGGTCGACATCACCATCTGGTGACATAGAGTTACCTGACTCCACCTCTGAAAAGTTACTTACTTCACCTCTGCCACAGTCACGTTACACACCAAAGTAATCAGCCAAAATATTTTTCAACCTCCGAATGCATTCTGATGACAAACCCTAGGATTTCAAGTTTCCTTAAAATAGGCCTCTTTGGGTTAATATTACCCCATGCCGTTAAGCATCAAGTGCTTAAATTTGCTCCACTGTTTTCAGACCTGAACCGCCCGTGCCGCGTGGGAGACTTGCACGAGCGAACCTTTCCCCCCTATCTCCGCTACTAAGCAGAATGTTGCCTCCAAACTTCCTCTTTTATTAGAGGATCTATAAACCAATCAGAATCCGTGTTTTGCGCAGTTATTTTGATAACTTTAGGGGGTAGTACAAAGGCGTCATTTTATGTGTTCACAAGAAATGATCAAATTTGAAAAAATGGCGTACGCGCGGCTGACTTTCAATATTTTCATAATGGATTTTCCGTTTCTTTCCGACCATTTTAGACCTCCTGGAACACAAATGGAAAGAAAAAATACTATAGAATAATCTGCTCGAAAAATAATGGACATCAAGGTCTTATAAGCGACAAAATATGCTTTCGAGTCGACAATACTGCAATTCTCAAAGGTGATGCGAATTAGGGCCGCAAAGTGAAAACCAAACTATCGGACTTCAAACGAGGCCGAGGCCTAGCGACATCATGAAGATTCCACGGCACGGTAAATATCATGATTGAGTAATGGGAAGTTACTGTTCATTCTCTGCATGAGATCCACGAAACAGCTGTAGGTTATCGCCTCTGAGAAAAGAAGAGAAACACCTTTACAGTCGCGGAAACGACAAAAGATAACTCACCAATAAACAAGGATGACATGAGAAGTGTTTACAGCTGTAGGTTATCGCCTCTGAGAAAAGAAGAGAAACACCTTTACAGTCGCGGAAACGACAAAAGATAACTCACCAATAAACAAGTATGACATGAGAAGTGTTTGCAGATGTCCAAAAATTATTGTTTAATGGAAGATTTTGTGTCAAAACGTAGAACTTTCAGTATTTTCAACATAACGCTGCGCAATATTCTTGCCGTGAAGTCAAGTAAACATGGATCTACGCATGATGAATTCTACTTCGTGGGTTTCGCACACGTAAGAAATTCGTACGTTCTAACAGAAAATCAAGAACTGTTTTGAATAAAGCTTTCTTCCCGAAACGTTCCCTGGTCACTTTCGTCTTTCTTCTCGTTTATAAATTCCATGTAATACGAGATCTCCCCACACACTGATAAATTTGCATATTCACTTTGAAATCCAATCTACATACTTGTTTGCACACGTGCGCAAAAGTTCATTGATTTTTATCTTTTATCTTGATTTTAGAGTAAAAACTTAGTATGCATCTATCGCTTTTTTCGTTGAAAGCAAGTTATTTAAATGGTCTTCTTTCACCTGAGCTTGTTTTTGGGAAAATATGATTTATAAAACTTTACTGCGCATTGTGTTTACTTTTCCGGTTTCTCTAAAATTTTAACTTTTGGATAGGCACATGTTACACGCACGTGTCAATGTGTTAAGGAAAGATGATTTATTATCACAGATTTCCTAACAAATTCAGTACAAAAAGTAAAGTGACACCAGAAAAACTCAGAGTCTTCACAATGAACTGTTGTTTTTATTGTAACTTCATTTACAATTTCATACACCAAGACTCCTTATTCGTAAAGGAGGAATTGTAAAATCTGACTGGCCTCTAAATTAACAAAACCATAACAGGGAAATCCAAGGATAATGTAACAGTCGGAAAGATTCAGACTAGAAACTGACACTGAAATCAATCAATATGACCAGCTCTTTTAAATACTTTAACTTTTTAAACTTCGCTTGCCGTTGTTTCTTGTCATTTCTGCAGCCGATTTTAAGTTATTGACTGTACCATAAAAACCTAAAACCTAAAACGCTCAGATGATCTCGTTTAAACACTGTACAACAAAAATTAACAAGAAATGAGTATTAAGCCTTATCTTAAAGAGGAAAGTAGTAATACTCTAATCACTGAATTTACATCTGTTGATTTCGCTTCACTTCCTAATCTCCATGCAAACTCAAACACTGCACTTGAATCTCCCGTAAGCTAATATAGATTACAACAGCAGAAAAATCCATATAAAAAATTTAAACGATCAATCCTTCACAACATGAGACTTCTTGGAAGTATCAAAACAAATGGAACTGACAAATCTAAGACTGCGTGACACCACATGTTTATTTTCAAACTTCGAGTCCTCAATAAAAAAAACAATTTTACTCTCTTTTACTGCGCTTTAGTACATATTGGAGCGGCTTAAACCTACATTTGACCATACCACTAAAGCACTGACAGAAATTTGGCATAAATTAATTTCTCTTTCACCGTTTCATTTCGTGAGAGAGATCAAAACGGATATTTGCATTGCAAGGAAATTGTTATCATTCAATGAACGATGATTCCCAGAGCCAGAAACTTAGCTTAGCAAAAAATAATATCTCGCAAAGACTGGTGCCAAGTATCAAGCGGCAAAACATAAAACAAACGCTTGCACGACCCGCCAAAATAATACAAAGCCACCCAAAAGTAAACATCCAGCGTCGCGCGGTCTCGTGCGCTTTTTATCAGTTGACTCAACGAAAATTAATTTAACGTTGCGCGAAATCCTTTAAGATCTGCCCTTGTCACTCTCCAACATGTAAAAATGAGCCTTAATTTATTCAGGAATGCTGACAAACTCTTTCAAAGGAAAAGACTCCAATAACTTCAAGGCCTTAACACCATTTGAAGCTAAGGCTAACAATTTGAAAAATATTAAACATTTGAGCTTCTGGCTGAAGTGATGTATAGTTCAAAACGACTGCAGTACCGTGACAACAACCAAAATAAAAATAAGCTTACATTTGCCTCACGTCCTTTGAAATGTAAACGGCACGGAACAACAACAACACAGTTTGTTTATCCTAGGACTTACTTTCCAGCGACTGCATTTAGGACAATACATGTGTCATTGTTATACGTAATCGTAACGTTTTCCATTAACAGCAACATCTCTTCCACTTCACCATCAGTAAGATTCTTGCAGTCAGGGACCAGTTTTTCCAAAACATCGTTGAACACGGTAACGTGAACAGGACTGCCATCAGTAACCTCCATAACCACCGAAGCATAGCGACGAACGGGGCAGTCCACAGTTCTCATGGAATAGCCGCATCTGTCACATCGCACAACAGGGGTTCCCATTGCTTGAAGAATCTTTCTGGAACATTTTCTACATTGAAGATACGACTCTACTTTCTCAACACACTGAAAACTTCGGATCGTCAAGGTGCTTGAAGCAAATCCTCCTCGTATTTCTTCGTCCGTTGCCAGCGGGATTGCTGACAAACATTCATTCATCTCTTCCGCTCTGATAGTACTGCTCACCACTGTAGAGACTTTCTTCTTGCCCAACCACCGTCGAACTTGTACAGGAAATATAGTGTACACACGGCCAACTTCCACAGCGGAGATATGACCCTCCCATAAATCCAGCTCAATTTTACCCGTTTCGTCCGCAAACAAGGCGTTGGCAACTTTCAGCCCCCTGGATTTTGTCACTGTTGGCTCAGCTACACCAACTATTTTCCCGCGGATGGACATCAGGTCTCCCTCGTTGGAGTTGTCAATGATTTCTCTTACCGCCATTCTCTGCTCCTCATCATTGCTCCCTACTTCCTCGAATTGAAACGAGTACTCTGTTGGTTGCGGTGAAGAAATTTTGGTCATATCATTGACGATGACTTTGGACCCATCCGACGTGTAAGTAAATCTCTGCAGCTTTACTGGCGTGCGCGACCGCTCACTATCAACCAAAAGCTTTCTCTTGGTCTTCGAGTATATCAGCGCGGGTAGCTGCGTATCACTTGAGGTCTGAAGAACCACTGTCGAATAATCCATAGTGTTCCGCTTATTCCTTCTGGACTCCGATACTTTGTGCACGTACGCTATTATGGCATCACGACATTCATCGCGCGCACTAGATGAACTCGCCATTGCATCATTACTTCTCTGTACGGAACCTTCGCCTTCCCCCATTTGCTTTCCACTGTTCGAGGTTTGTGCTGAACCTTCACCTTTCTGAGAAGTATTTGACGTTTCTTCTCTTCTGATCCAGTTCATCGCCGACGCAGGCTTAGCAGGTCTAAGTCTTCCACAGTCCTTGGTCTTCTTCCTTATACCGCTTTTGGAAGACATTCTTACAACATACCCTAAGCCTTATTGCGCCATATGAATTGCTGCTTGTGGCGAAGGTTTTGGCAACTTTCCACAAGGGACAACACCCTAAAGTCTAGTCCCCTCAACTTAGCTCCTAGGACCTCCCGTTCACGCCCCTATAGAAAGGGGCCTTTCATGTGCAAAACGTGGCTCCGAAAACACATAATTTGATTGGCTGGATTCTAGACTAACGTCTTAACTAATTTAACGCTGATTTTCTTCTCAAAAATTTCAGCTGCCTCACTCTTACTAAAACCATTCGATCGCAGCAGCCGATTATTCTATTTACTCAGCACCCGCACCATCTATGTTATTTTTTTCTATAATTGAACGCAGTGTATTGGTGGTTTTAATATTTTATTGCAAAGATATGTTAGAAAAGATAACGATGCAAACAACCCAGCAATTCTTAACTTTTTTGTTGTTACCGAAAGAACCGTGTTAATTGCAGCGCATGCGTAGTAAGTAAAAAATTGGGATTGAATGAAAAATTGCTTTCTCGGAAATACGCCTATTTCTTGGTAACCACTCATTAGAATTTCACGAAATTTGGCGCGAAAATACTTAAGGAAATAAAAACAGGAGTATTGAGAAAAACTAAACTTTAACAAAGGAAATTCTAGATATTCCAGTGAACCTTCAACAAGGAATACTTGAACGTCTCTGTTAAATTATTAGCAAAATGGCATTAACATGTGATTATCGTTACAAGCTTGTTCATGCAAATTATGAGAGAATCTAATGACTCGATTTTCTATAAATAAACAAAACCAATTTTAAAGGCCTGTTTATATTTATTCATGTTGCCATGGCAACGGCACATACGTCAGCTTAACAATCTAAAAACTAACGTCTGTGTTGTTAACTTGCTTGATGCCATTTTTGGCGACCGAGGGATCAAGGGTTTTAGAGAAAAAGGAGAATGAAACGCAGGTATCAAAAACCGTTTTCAGCCACCTTAAGTATCAGCAAACACACATTCTGCCAGCATACACGATATAAATTTATTCAGTACTGAGTTGGCAATGCATTACAGGGCATATCAAACTTACGTTTAACATCTGCCTCTGTAGATTTTCGTGACATGTCACGCAGTCTGAGGTCAGTCAAAAACACGCTACTTTTCGAACATTTTCCTCTTTTTCGTGTATTTCATTTGAATTGCTATCTTTCTTACCTTCAGTTTCTAAAACTAACGTACATAAGCTTTCTATACCACTGTATTTGAAGGAAATCATTAAAATATTTCGTTCGGGTTTTTGAGACTTATGGTTAGCGATTCAGATATGTCGAAGAGGGGTTCACGCCACATGCAAGCAGTGGCCATGGAGTCTGGGACTATAACTCTAAAGCGCATGCCTAAAACTGGTCATTACCGCGAAATACGAAAAAAACAATAAATTTGGCGCAATTTGATGTATAATACATGAGGTTTGGATATTGTTTGGGTTCGGGAAATGGGACTCGAAGTTTACGCACTGGTGATTTTTTCTTCGCTGGCTCTTCTCGCGGTGGCGGTAGATGCACAAAACGATTTCGGCGAAGAAACAAATGGTCCAAAAGGGGAAAAACTGCCTTGGTTTACTTACGAAATAAACAAGTAAGTAAAAATTGCGTTTATCGAAGTGTATTCCAACCTGTTTCTTTTTTCTTTTTAATTTTTTTCAATTTTTTTTCACCGAATTGATTTTTTTTTAATCAGCTATCTCATATATTCCCTGTCGAAGAAGTCTGATCAAGAGCCGAACGACGAAAGTGCTGATTCTGTGATTGTGGGAATCGTGGAAAAAATATTGAGGGAATCTGAGATTCGCGGAGTTGTTATAAATTCCAGAATTCTCAACGTCTTCAGGAAAAATATTTCTCTCCTCCATTCAGCGTTCAAGAAAGCGTCAAAAAGTGGGGGGGGAAAGTATAAAGAAGCTTATTGATGCGTGGAAGGCAAAAAACCACTCCTTCAAAATTTTCTATCATGAGCTTGAAAACAACTCATTGATTGAGGAAAACCAACAGCTTCGTGGGCAGAAAAGGAAGCTGAACTGGATTTAGTCGCAGAGCAGGCAAAGAGATTAAAAATTGAGCAGGAGTTTGAAGATGTTATTAGGGATTCGGAAAACAGAAAAGAACAATACAAACAAAAATTCAAAAGATTTGCGAAAAAAGCAGCAAGAATGCAAAAAAAGGGACAAAGAGGTCCAAACAAAAGCAAACGTTTCACTGATTATACCAAACAACATCAGGCAAGATTAAGGCGAGGATTTAAAGAAGACTGCCACTCAGCACTGTCATTTTTAGGCCTCTACAATTTTATTGCCACCAAGGCTGAGGTATTTAATAATGACACTCAACAATATGAAACTATTTCATTGGTAGAAGAGGGAGAGTTACAACTACTGGAAACAGAGCCAAGAGAACTGACTGACAATGATATTGATGACATCAATATGTGGGTTTACTTGAAGGAAAAATTGAATATATCTAATGAAGCTTGGCATGAGTTGGCCATGAAGTGTAAAGACATGCCCACAAAATATAAAATATGCAAACACCTAGATAAACTAAATGCCAATTGGAATCTGAGAAGTACACCAGGGGAGGCAGAGGGAGTACAGATTTCTTTCAGGGAGAGTCTTGAGGAACAGATAAAAAGGCTGCAGAAAAATGGAGTATTGGACAAGGTTACTACTATTAAAGTAAAGCTCAGTGGTGATGGTACCAACATTGGGAAAAGGCTTAAACTTGAAAATGTCACATACACAATTTTGAATGAAAAGGATGCAGCAATGAATGAAAAAGGGAACTATGTTCTAGCAATAATTAAGACAACAGAGAACTATGACAATCTTAAAGAAAGCCTTGCTGATCTAAATAATGAAATGTCAAATTTAAAAGAAATTACTGTAAATAGTCATAAGTATAGCATTGAGTATTTTTTGGGAGGAGACTGGAAGTTTCTAGCCTGTGTTTGTGGTTCAGGGGCTGCTAATCAAAATTTCTCTTGTATTTGGTGTAAGTGCCCAGGAAATGAAAGGTTTGACATCAGTTAAAAGTGGTCTATAACTGACAAATCTCTTGGGGCAAGAGATTTACAAGAAATAGGTAAGTATGCAAAATCTAAGCAATATAATTGTAAAACCAATCCATTATTTGATTTTATTCCTATTGACCATGTAATAATTGATACACTACATTTATTTTTGAGAATATCTGATAATTTAATTGAACTTCTGATCAGGGAACTTCGCAGGAAAGATGCCATTGACAAGGTATCTACTTTTTCAAATGGGTTTTGTCGAAATAAGTATAGACATATGGCTGGGTATGAGAAATTTGTAAAAGAACTTGGAATTAATTTTGAATGGAAAATTAATAGGGACAGCAAGAAGTTGGAGTACAGAGACCTTACTAGACCTGAAAAACTCTTGCTTTTCCAACATATTAATTTTCACTTACTATTACCAGAGTTTCATAATGTGGACAAGCTGCAAGCCCTTTGGGGGTAATTTCATAGATATTATGGGTGATCTTAAACTTAATTACACTACAGATGATGCTATCTCTAGCCTCAAGGACAAAATCAAAAATGGTTTCAAAAATTCTTAGACCTTTACCAAGCAAAAGATGTAACACCATATATGCATTCTTTGTATGTTCATGTACCTGAATTTTTAAAGCTATACCAAAATTTAGCTTATTACACTCAGCAAGGTATGGAGAAGTACAACAACACTGTATCAAAGGACTACTTTCGATCATCTAATCATAGAGGGGTTTCTGCTCTAAAGCAACTTTTCTTGAAAAAACACAGAATACAGCTTTTGGAAGCTGCTGGTTTGGAAAGGGTGAAGGAAAGCTACAACTGTGGAAACTGTTCAACTTCTGGCCATACCATCAAAACATGTACTGCAAAATGAAGCAAATGCGATGCTCCCACTTTCTGTGCACATCTTGTTAAAATAGATGGTAAATGGAAGCCAAGATGTGATTTAATCAATCAGTAATGATATAATATATCAATGTATTAAAGGAGTGTATTACCCAAAAACTGTTAGTAGACGTTGTGTAGAATAATTTGCTATGCCTGTGAAATGTTTCTTGTATACAGTATTCAAGGAGTCTTTTTCAAAAATGTTACTGCATTGATTACAACAGAATCACAGACTGAAATATATGGGTCATTTATAACCACATGTTTACATTTTATGAAGGTAATTCACATGCAAGTAAAATAATTCTTTGACATCAACTATCAAAATCAATAAACATGTGCTAAATCAAATATATTAATGATGGACCATATTTTTGTATCCACATCTGTTGCCATCTCCACGGACACATGTAAAAACGACTCGATGCCCGTCTTCGATTTCAGATCTCACGTATTTATCGCCAATTAATTCAAATTCCACTATGGGGTTTCTTTTTGTCAACCAAAATCTCACAGTCCCTGGTACAACATAAGCAAAATCGCCGTTTTCATTCATGATCCGCTCATTCCACTTTGTGCCGATATAACAATCCAGAGTTTCATTTGAAAGAATTTCATATATTAGTTTATTCCTCTGATATTTTTTGGATGAAATCCTCCCAAGACTTTTATAGAAAACATCGTCATCGACTTGAATTTCAATACGAACTTCTGGATCCTCTCTGCGCCCGGAGCACAACTTTCGGTTGATCTCCCTGTAAACGCGTTCATAAAAAGTTTGCTGGCGATCGCTGAAGGAATCATCGATTGGTTTTGACATCGGTTCCAATCGCATTACGGGCAAATTATGTTCATCGCAAGGCCTCCATTCGTCAAATTTCTCGCAGTACCCTTTGAAATGAATTTTGCCATGTTTTCTCGCTTTGTCGACCTATATTATCTCTACAGGATAAATATTCTTATCCGTAGTTTTTATTTTCTTGCATTGCTTGGTCTTAGCTTCTACGAATTCGTCAATAAATCTCTTCGGAGTCTTATGCTCCCGCTTCACTCTGTTGGCCGCCATTTTTAACATTGGCGCTCTTTGCATATTTAATTGCTCTGCGCATGTCAGGTGAGTAATACGGTGGCTTGGGACCAATTTAAGCAAATGTTCAGTTTTCTATGGGATAAGTTTGATATGAATTTCAAATATGGCTGCTTTTGGCTGTTTTGTGACCGGAGAGAGACTTTGTTGCCATGTTTTGACTCATATTTCTCCCGACAAAAGCGAAAAAAGACCAGATTAACAGTTGTTTTCACTTTAATTTATTGTGTGACAGATTTTATGACCGTTTCCATGAGAAACATCTCAGCCAGTTAGAATGACCGCGAGTCAGAAAAAACCTCAAATTTACTCAGTGGCATTGCCCCTGGACATGTCCACGATGACCGGCGATGGTCGCACAGGCTTGTCAATGAAAATTTTTATTACTTTGTTTCTTTGCTACATTAGCGAACACTGTACTACTGCTCGTACTCTGAATATGACAATCAACCACAAAATTCCCTAAACCAGATAACATTAAACATAATCCAAAAAATCATATAAGTCATCTGTCAATTCACGAGTTTGCTCACAGAGCACTTTGATTATCCTACAGTTACAATTTAAAGGCCCATTTCCAACTTTGATGCAACTCGCGCCGCGACCCAATTTCCTGTCACACGAAATTCCCAGATCACTGAAAACCTTCTAAAATCGTCTTTCTCAAGAGCCATCCTGAACATATAGTCAACAGTTTTACGGTAAATACATTCGCCGTTCGTTATTTCACTGTTTCCTTACAGTATTTTGAATGCTGTCTTGAAGAATCCTAAGAAAAATTTTTTTGTGTCACGCCTGGAGCTCTTCGTACTTTGTGAAGAGTCGGCGAAAAGGACAATATTCAAATTTTTTCACTTTCTAGAAGCGCTTGAGGATTCTTAATGAAGACAAAATACTTCCGATAGAAACTGGTATTTTTCAAAGAGAAATATGGAAAAATATCAGACTGCTGGACGTTTAGTTATTTGAAGACCGTGTCCGGTAGTGTCTGGTGAAAATTTTCTTAGTGTCACGCTTGGATCTCTTCGTACTCTGTGTACAAGGTCAGCGAAACGGAGAACGTTGGCATTTTTTCACTTTTTAGAAGCGCTTGAGGATTGCAGATGAAGGTAGAACATTTTCCAATGAAAAATTTGTATATTTCAAAGAGAAATATGGAGTTGTTTGAGGACCATGTCCAGCCGTGTCATTGAAATTTTAAGCGCTTGGATGGCTTCGTACTCGTACATCAAGTTCGAATTTTTAGGCTGCCTGGAAGCGCTTGAGGATTGTACATAAAGGTAGAAAATTTTCATATAAATATATTTTTGGATTTCGAAGAGAAATTTGGAAAAATATCGCATTGCCGGAAGCTTAATTATTTTAAGTGTAGTCACTTCATTGCAGGAACTCGAACGTCAGCGATACTGACAGTTTGCGTTACAATTCTTATTTACTGCTTTGCATGGACAACAACCCCGACCACTCTTTCGAGCGCAAGTTCCTCTCCACGGGCAGGAAACTTCAACTGACTTAGTCCTATTTAACAAAGATGGCAAACTTGCAATTAAAAAAACTGATGAATAAATGAAAACGTGGTGGATCAACATTTTCACCTTCGAAATGCTCGCAAGGATTTTCGCGTTTGTCTTTAGCAACAACCAATCCATAAGCGTTTACTGCCTCGGAATCTACTAAATCAATAGATTCATCCAATTCTATACCTAAACAGAATTATTTAGATAAACTCTCCAAATTCATCGGAGAAAACGCAGAAAGTATTTTGAGACGTGACAAGGTAAAAATAACTGACCAATCAGAGGCGCTATTTAAACAAAAGCGGTGGTTAAAACAAAAACAAACGACCGCGTTGCATCAAGGTTGGAAATGGGCCTTTAAATTCAGCCCATAAAGTGATAAAGTGTGAAACTGACACTTTTAGTAGTTTATGAAAACTCAAAGTCTGAGCTGCAATCAGAATCTTCGGCATCCAAATCTGGCAGCTCCAAAGCTTTGGAGATTTCCTCTACCTCTTCCTCAAGAGAATAGAATAACTGGGCGTCATCATCAGTTGCCTGTACACCAACATCATGTACAATTACCACAAGAACATCCTCATTTGCAGATCCTGGACCTGGTGGTGGTGCTGTGTTGAAAACCTTTGGAGGGCACTTGCGACGAGGTTTAGCTGCCAACCAGGACGAAATAGCCCCCTACTGCTGGGCCATTGATCAAAATGTGGAGAAGAGTGTTAAGCATGTCATTCTGCATCCTACTGCGGAGTCTGGTTAAGTTTTTAGAAGCTTCAAAGCACTCGCTCCTCTCTAAGGCCACACATCTGACACTGAAAGGGAGACCACTGCATTTGCGTAAAGTGAACAAGACGCTAACCAATTTGGGTTTGACTTACAATGCTATTGGTGATGAGAGTGCTACATCGATTGCTGAGGTAATCAAAGTCAACAAGACGCTAACCAATTTGAATTTGTATGGCAATTGTATGAGTGATCCTGATGCTACGTCTATTGCAGGGACAATTAAAGTCAACAAGACTCTGACCAATTAAGATTTGTGTAACAATGGTAACAAATGTGAACAAAACCGTGAACTTCTTGAACCGACTTCTGGAGGAATAATTGAAGGGATTGTATTTTCCCTTTTGTACTCTTTCTTTAAGGTAACTTTTTAAAACTTTTCCTTTTTGTGAACGCATGGCAAAACTCTTGAGGAGCTTTCTTTTAGTTGTCCCTAGTTGCATTTTGATTAGATTCCATTCAAGTTACAAAAGCTACCTTTGTTATATTTTCTTCATTTAAGGTGATGATTATCCTCCTGAGGTATTTTCTAAGACCAACGAATTATCTTCTTTGAGAATTATGTAACAGGCGCAAACAGAGGGTAGTTATAGATACGGCAAGTAAGTTGTTAATATGAATCCACATGGGCAATTAAACTTTGAAACTATTCCATTCCAATTTAGTCTCGAGTCTGCTGATTCATCTATCAAATTTTGAAGCCCACTAAATCGTTAGTTTTTTTCTATGATCTGTGTCGTGGTCATTTCGTTTCGTGCTACCAGATTTCAGCACTACTCGTTTTTCTTTATAATTTTGTAAAGGATAATTTGAAAATCGTCGTCGTTTTCCCTTTCTTTTCAGAATATTCTTCTCAATTATAACAGTACATCTCTTTTGAGCATCACCTTCTTAGAGTTGAAATGCATTTTGAACGGAATTATCAGTAGTTATGGCGAAACCATGTAGAAACCAAGCGACCCAACGATGGAGTTGTTTACGATGAGTTCCTATTTATCCGTGAAAGAATAAAATTAAATCAAACTAGTCACCAACGAAACGGTTTGACTCAGGAATAAGACTTCGTTTTTGTTTAATTCAATTTTTTTAAACGAATGAAGTCGTTCAAGACTGAATAAAATCAATAGATGTAGAAAGCCGTGCCAAATTCAAGTTGATTGTCATTTCTTTTCGAAGCGAGAGCATAACTTTCTTGTCTTAGTTTTCACCGGCGCTGATCAAAAATTTCAAACAAAAAAGTGCATACCTGAGCTGTTCTTAATTTTTTTTCATCTCTGACTTCAATTCGCAGAAAAGTTTTCAATCACGGTAAAAAGACAATAACAACAAATAACTGTGAATAATACAGTAGGTAAGCGTAGTGATATTTCATTTTGATAAACTTCAACATGAAGCAAGTTTAATTTATTGATGAATTGATTCATGATAAAATTAACAGCGTCCCATTCTTAAAGTTTTCATACAGGATTAAAGAAATGTATCAAATAACAGCCCTTTCGCTGTTTTAAGCCTTGCTCAATTACAAGGGTACTGAGCCCTAAGATCTTAGATGCGGCGCTTGCCAACGATTGTGTTTCCTTTCGTGAATTCAGCATTAATTAAGCGGTAAATTTTCCCAAAATACACTGAATAAACCAAGGGAAGGGACTAGGTTATCCTGGAAATGAGTACTGAAATAATTCCTGAAATAATTCCAAACAGCATTATCTCGTTTATAAGCGCAAAATTTACAAATTTACACAAATCCCAGGCGTTTTGATCGCGACGGGAAAACCAGCAAAATGACGTCCTGAACTTGTTGGGGAGAACGGCAACTCTAACACCGGAAGTCGAAATAAAGTCGTGTCCAGACTATCCGTGTGCTTTCCCGTTCTGAAATAACGTTCCCGTCCTCTTGCTAAATCACTCTACTCTTCGTTGAAATATCAGCTCATAAATTACGCACAGTGTGGAGAAGATCAAAATTAAAGAATAGAGTTTGGCACTATAGTCATTACAGACATATCGCGTTGCTTAAAAAGACACAAGTTGAAATACGTTACAGTGTTCTTTACAAAGCAACATGCACACACTCTGAAAGAATTCTTATAGTTTCTCCCGAGATTTTGCACACAGAACACGATGAACTAGACCCCCTTTCTTAAAATTTGTTTTCATCATTAATGATTTCACGCTTTTATGGACCACAACGGTTTTGTGCAGATAGACCTGATATTTCAACGAAAATTATCAAGAAGACGCCTTCAGATCACTTTTGTTAACTTTGTAAGTCACGCAAGTTCGGAAGCGTTACAACCGATTACGTTTATGCAACGTTTTAGGACAGCTCGGCATCCATTCTCAGCGAAAAATAAAAGAAAACTTTTTTCCGACGGGAAGTCGACAGGAGTGCTCCTATCGAGAGCGGCACTTAAGCGCTTCATCCGAAACTGGCATTCTTTTCCTTATTCCTTGGTGATTACAAATCCTTTTAACGCTTCGTAAACTACAGCCCTTTGGATTCAGATATCGAGCCTTGATTTCGGTGACAAGCTCCTCGTAAGTATGTTTCTGTTCGATAAGAAACCGGCGGACAAAGTCTTTATCTAAGACATTTTCCCGCTTGAACAAAAAATGGTCAGTTTTAATGCCATAAACCGAAAACAAAAAACCAAAAACGAATCGTAATCCGTTTTCAAAATTCCATACGAAAACGAAAAACGAAAAAGAAACTTAAAATCTTTTTTTTTTGAGCTACAGAAAAAGAAAAACGGAGAGCATTAAGTGAATTCGAATTCCGTTTCCTTCCTGACGAGGAAAAATGTAAAACGAAAATGGAAGTCCAATTGCTTTCCCACTGCAAAGAAAAACGAAAAACGAAAATACAATTTGAGTTTCATTTTCCTATGCAATTGAAAATCGGTTGGTACTAAGGTACACGGATTATTGCTCTATCATTGTGCTTGTCTTCGGGAGCTCTTCAATGTACAGTCCCGGCCACACATCAATCCAAGCGGCCAAGATAGTCTCACTAACATTTCTTTCCGAGCCCCAATATTTCGGTCCGGACTTGAGGCTCGCTCGAACAAAAACAGCATTACCAATCCGGTCAGTACAGAGTATAGACTGCATACCGGGTAAAAAATGCCGACTAGTTACAAAATGTAGATTGCAGACCGCAGACCGGGTACAAAATGCAGACTGACAATTTGTACTCAGTGTTTTTTCGTCTGATACTTGATCACATGTCTTATTACAACTTACCGAACGTCACGCAAGCGCTTTTCCGCGATCATCTTTCACGATTATTTGCACTACTGTCGAATATTTCTTGCCTGTTTCTTGATCACAATCGTTCTTAATATAATTTCAAGCCTCATTTAGTATTCTCATTTTGCGTGCGAGTTGGTTGGCTTGATGTCTGTATAGAATTTACCAACTTAATAAAAGTAGTTGTAGATGTAGATGTAAATGGATGCCACTATCGAATATTTAACCTGCGCAATATTCGAGAAATTCATCTTTTTAACCGATATGTGTTCATTTTGTCGACGAAAATGCGAACCAAGACCAAAACAGTTCCTTCGACTTGATATATTTTCAATGTTCAGAGGTGTACACACACTAATTTTCACATATGTGTCTTACATTGCTATTGGTTTACATGAGGAACTGGAGCATTTTCATAGGGAAAAGCGAAGCGTTGCCCTCGTGACTGGCCATTCGTTTACTTTTTCGGTGGTTTTATCTCTCGTCGGTTTGGTGACTACGCAAATATTAACATGTGAAAATCAGATTATACGAAGACTTGAAATTCCACTAAGAACTATTGTGGCCGCTTTGATAAAAATCAATTGCAACGGCCGCTTTGTTTAAAACAAAAGATATCAAGAAACGGGCAAGGAATATTTAATAGATAATTACTGCGGCAGTCAGCGTTATGAGATATATTGCAGCCAGCTGAGGGCGTAGTCTGCCTGATGACCTCTGCCCATCCCACCTCCAGCCCACACAAACTTTTTTCCAATTCTCATCACGACGAATGCACAGTTTTCTTATCACACAACTGCCCAAAAATAAAAGAAACTTTATTCCAAAAGTCTTGAAAGTTCACATAAACCGAATTCAACCGTACCTATATTCAGCAAGTCCAAGAAATCAATGCAAACCTTAGCCATAACATGAATGAGCTGGCTCCAAGAGCCCTTTGATTTTCATTACTTCAAGGTTTCGAGCGTCTCTCTTTCACTAAAAACCAAAACAAAAAGAATAGATAGGCATTGTTTCTTATTTCTGTTGCGATCTTCAGATCCATTCAATGAAATTTGACCACTGAAAGCTTCCGGGAGGGAGGTTTGTGGGGGAGGGGGGATGCGGGATGGACAATAAGGGGGAGGTGGGGACACAATAGGGGCGAGATAATTAAAGTCGTTGTGGATAACTCTAAAATGGTAATGTATTGCCAGCGGACAGCAAAAGCGTGTGAAGGAAACGAAAATCGCAATAAAGCCCCAACAAAGCCTTAATAGTGGGATTGGGAAGGACAGGAAACTGACTGCTGCTAAAGCAACGCTGCTATGCTCCCTCACTTCCCGTACAACCCCTCCCCTCCCACCCCCCATCCACTCCTTATCCTACGAGAGCCATGATCCCTCCGTTAATTACGTGACCACACAGGCTGGAATGGGGGAAAAACTTGAAAACACCATCAGTAAGTTTAGTAAGAGCTTGGCGAAAGAAACAGAAAGGTAGTTATATCCCCCTTCCACTCCCATCTCATTTGCTTTCGCTGTCAAAACCCATTTCCAGTCTTTTCTGGAAGAGACTTTTGATGTTTGACACCAACATATCCTTCTGAGAAGAGAAATAAAAGGAGGAAAAAATTTCTAAAGAAAAAAGGTAGTATTACTCGTATGCCAATGTCAAATGCATTGCGTTGAACTGATTAAAGAACCCTGATGAACTTTCCCTATTTTTAAAGTCGTTTAAAGCCACGTACCTTATAATTAAATCACAATCAAGCCGTTTTCAGTAACCTGTGTAACAGGATGGAACAATTTTGCTTAGACACTAAGGATTTGGTCGAGATTATACTGAAATACCTGTGATGAAAGATGGAGGAAACAAGTTACATAGGTCAAGTAAGAGAATAGTGTGCTAAGATTGGGATCTTGGAAGGGTTTGAAATGCTGCCGGCTAGTGTTACAGCTTGCATATTTAGCCAACTTAACTCCCATGTTAGTCTAACACTACATTGGAATCACCCTTTTCAGGAATATTTCTATGCTCTTTGGTCTCGTTCGTCTGGCTATTGGCATCTTGGATGACTCAGAAAATATAACCATGCAGCCAGGGAGACAACTTAAAAATAATGTGAAGTAGGTCTAGTGTTACACTACCCTCCGCGGGAACTTAATTTCGCGAAAATGGAACAGGTATGTATTTTGCAGGAATTTGATTTCACGGTTTGGCCAAAAATGTGAATTAAAAGGGACTAAATTTCGTGATAATTGTATCATCAACTGAGTTGATAGCGTAAATTGGCCATCGTAAAGAGTTTCAAAGCTGACGTTTCGTTGTTGAACTGCCCTTGATTTGTTCGTGTCACGTTATCGAGTGGGAACTAATTTACGGCTTTCACCTTAAGAGTAATGAAGCGGATTCCCTCTGTATGCAGTATTTTTAGTTGAAATTTACTTGTGAGAAGTGGAAAAAAGTAATTATCATTAGCTCACTTCATTTAATTAAGCTCAAAGAGGTTCATACGAGGTGACCAAGGCATTAGTAAGAATATTAATATTGTTTTTAAGTCTTTAGTTTGTTGAGTATGATTTAGTTATTCGTTTACATTTAGCATATACCTTTGTTAATTACTATATCAGTTCAAAGCCCGAAGTTATTTAGGAGTAGGCTGCCACGATGCGTTCCCAATTAGTTAATATTTGTGACTGTCTTGTCTAAATTCCAGTGGCGGACATGCTTTGTTTGTCTACTGAACTTGCTATGAACCCATTCGAAAGTTCTAATTTTGGTTTACGCAGTCAGAGATTGATTCGCTTGATCGGAAACATTAACTACGTCGTCGTTGATTTGTGAGATTTTCGTAAAAGTGTTTGGGTTAGTATTCTGACGTCAAAAGTTGGATCTTCCATGGTCAGTTGACCAGCAAGCCCACTCTTGCCTAACGATAGCGAAGATACATTCATGTAGTTTAGATTTTACTCAGTATTTAGTGAGAATTAAGAGGAAGAATGAGTAATAGGACAGAGTTAGAGTCAGACAACCAGAGTTACCAGATTGAAGTAAATTGATATTTATGACAAATGGTATATATATGAACCGAGAAATGAAAGAAGACTGAGTAAAGACATATCAAGAATCCTTGATCCCTTTCGTAAAAGGGTGTTTCAGTCTGCAGTTAGTTTCCCCGTCATTGTGACCCAAAATATCTAACCCAGTTTTTAAAAAGGGAAATTTGAAATTTGGTTTCCGAACCTCCTGTTTATTTCTCTATGTTCTTCTTGGTACATTTTCTATCATGTCTACATGACGGCAATTGTGAAAAGAGAAGACTCCATTCTTGAAGAAATTATGTCAGTAAGTCACCACTAAGCCCCGTTAGCGCTACGTGCAGATATTCCGTTGTTGGTACACACCTGGAAGATTAGAACCGTATCAGAAGAAAGTATCAGAGGAAGTTTGGGCTGTTTGAAGTTTAAAATTCCATACATCCGTAGAAACAAACGTTTGTTGAAAACTCGACAACTTATCAAACTCCATCCGGGCGAATCTTTTTTTGTGCAACTAAAAGTAGGCGCTAAAAACTATTTGATCTAATTTTTGATTTTACGAAAACTGATTTATGTATGATAATTAGCTTATATATTTGATTACCTTCAATTGAAAAGGTATAAAGAAAACTGCGGTGATAAACATAATACATATATCTTAATATACGTTTTGGTTTGAAGTATCGCTGAACATATTTATGAATTGTGCCGTTTTTTTGCCAAGTGTTTCTGCTCATTTCCCAAAAGGCGGGAAAAGCAGAGCGGATAGAGAAGCGCAGCGCACGCTACAGGTTAAACAATCTTTCTTTACAGTACAAAGTAAACAAATGTACAATATTGCAGGATATTTGTACCCTATTCACGTGTTATTTGTACTCTTATTATGCAGTTGGATAATAAACCCATTAATCATAACCATTACAATTCCTAAAATTTGGTTGGTGCATTAGCTGCTTTATTTTTTCCTTAATCATTCTGTACAGCTGTAAAGACAGTTGGCTACAATCGGACAGTTGAAGCAGCCAATCATACTTAATCTACTCAGAAAATCCACCAATCACAGAATAATCACGATAACCATAGCAATAACCACTTATCCTAAAAAAAATCTAAGGAATTTCCAAAAGGGAGAATTTTTTTTTTACTTTAGAAATTATCTGTACTGGAGATATTGGCCCAGATGCAATTGTTGTTTTCGGAAGTTGAAACGGTTAAGATTTATTAATGACAGGACTTCCTGATGTCCAGTTCTGTCTGTAATCATACTCTTGATTGACATCGCGGTCGTCCAATTTTGTCAATCACTTGCTTGATTAAAGACCCGATTGGATTTCACTCGGTCCCATTACCATTATTTATCGCATGAGTTGGCAAACAAATTTTGCTTCTATGTCTTGACGTAGAAGCCCGGAAGCTGCATTTTGTTTGAATTACCTTCTCTTCCCTGTCCAGCTGTAACTTTGATATCTAAAGAGGAATTTTTCCTGTTTTAGAACCACATTAAAACTTCAAATCTGACTTGATTATGGAAATCATAACTCTTGGCTTCCTTTTATGAGAGACGCGGAAGATGTTCCCGTTTGTGCAAACTCCACTGAGTCGATCGCCACGCAACGAATAGGACTTATGGAGTCGTTAAACAAGAGCATAAAATCTTTGTTATACGTTAACCAACAGAATGTTTGAATTGACAAACTTTTCTTAAATTTTTATTCTACGCATTTCGCAATAATGATCGAATAATTACCTTTAAATTCTCATGAAGCCATTTCGGACACTTGCTGCAGCTCATGATAACTTCTTGAGGTAAAGTTTTCTCCGTGAAATAGTACTGGGAGAAACACAGTTGATTATTATTAATATACTTCAAAACTTCTTAAAGACGGCTGGTATTATGTTATTTACAATGAGCAAATTAACCATAAATTAAGTTTGCACCGCGGATTTAAGTCAAAGGGAAATTTTCCAAGGGCAATTCGAAAGGAGCGAGATCGATTGTGCTCGCTGAAGCAGAAGAGTTCTTTTCTCCATTTAGTTGTTTAATTATTTTTTTCTTTTCAATTTCATACCAATATTCTGCCAAAAAACATTTGGTGCATTTCCGAAACACCTCATAACTTAAAATACACTTCTCGTATAATAGTAGATACGTTTCACTAGTTGAAGTTACTTCACTGAAATCAAAATGAAATTATAGAAGTCTATTTAACTCAGATTTAAGCGCAAGAGGTCTTCATTTGAAAACCGACCAAAAGCACCTGAGTGGGAGGTTGCTGAAAGCATTTTGCTTCCAGTGTTAGAGTTTAACTTGATGTTGCTGTCAGTTACAAAATATGGCGCTTCTCACATTTATCTTACTTGCTCCTTCGTCCGAAGTGGTTATCTATGTCGAGGAAATGGGTAAGCAAAGTATCCTTAGAATCTCGTGCTGTTCTGATCAGTTTACTCTTTATGGGTAAAGCACCATTCGTTTCTAAAAGAATGTAGAGGTTGCACCACTTAGTAATCGATCTTCCTTACTTACCAACGATGTTTTACTTCCTTCGCAAAGGGCAAGCACCATCCGTCATGTCGACTCCTTCAAATCCGTTGTATTCAGTGGAAAATGACAACATCACCCTTTAGCGGACATACACTCCTGATGGTACTCCTCTGGATGAAGTAGAAGTAATTTTCACTCCTGATTCCCCCTCGTTTTCTGCACAAAGAGTTACGAGGTATAGGAGTAGAGGCACAACTCAAGTGGCTGATGACTTCCAAGATGGATTCGTTTTGATTTTTAACAAACAGCCAATTAACAGTGCCAATCCTTCGCTCGCAAAGATCAGACAACAGATCGAATGAATTGAATGTGTCCCGATGACGTGAAATTAACTCCCGTTAAATACGTGGTCGAGATTTCAGTTTTTCCCTATTTTCTCTCAGGGACTTCTAATAATAATAGCAGTAATAATAACAATGATAATAATAATGATGATGAAATATGAGAGTGATCTTCGCAGTAATGAACACTGCTTAAGCAGTAGTAAAAATAGGACCTAAGAAACATTCAGGATTTTTTTAAAAAAAACCACATATAACCCCCCCTCCCCTTTTCAGGATAACCACCACATTTCAGCTATTGAAGTTCTGTAGTCCTTTTATTTTTTAAATTCTATTCCAGTTTTTCCAATTTTTGGAAAGTGAACTACACACTTGTCTCTCAAAATCAAAATAAAGAGTAGATTTTATTTGCAATTTTTATGGAATTCTACAGTAGAAAATTTTTGCATCCCCCTCCCCCCTTGGTCTCCCCATAACCCGCACACCCCTGCATCCCTCCACTTAACATTCCCTCTCGTAACCAGAGTTCATATAAGGCGCCCCGCTGACTTTAGATTTACCTTTGCCAACACCTTAGCTGTAATACATAACAAAGCTAGTTGTTGTTTCCACTTCGTGTTTGTGCAGTTGCTTCTCGGCTGATTTTACATCCGGCACAAAACTTAGATATGTTTTTACACGACATGGTTCGAAGATATACGAAGAAGCTGATATCAAGATTGAGGAAAATTACTCTCTAAAAAATGTATTCAAATCGACTTTCCGGCACTTCTTGGTATGTACTGACTAAGTTTGCGCGTCTGGATTGCGTTATTTCACTTGTAATCCGCTTGACTTCCGTTTCCGGCCCCAGGAGTATTGGTACACCCGTGCATCCCCAAAGGGAATAGATCAGCGCTACCCGACCTTAATTATATTTAGTAGCCCTGAAAAAAGAATCCACGGTTGATATACAAGAAAGAGGAGATGAAAACTGTCTGTTACATGTTATTTTATATTTGCGTGACTTTCATTTAGCTTGATACGTTCGCGTGTTCGATATCGATGCCAATGTTCTCATTCGACACATTCGCAAGTTTCACGCATAGTTCAATCTGAAGGGAACGTTTCTCCGGAAGAAAATTTTTTACAATTCATAGAAATTTCCTTGGTGTTTAACATAAATCGAGTTTTCTTCCATAAATCGCACCATCCGCCACGTTGTTTAGAGAATTTTGCCGACTAAGGCCGTCAATTTCACGAAGATGATCGTGACACTCGGTCCCAGTCTCAAAGCGAAGAAAGGCTTAATTGTTTATTCCTTCAAGTGACTTCCGTAGGATTTTGGCACAACCTTCCTCATTGAAGCATCAGCAAAGGTCTGATAGGATGGTGTCTTTCCGTGATTATGAAATTTACTTACTCTTTCTTCTGCTGGTAAAGTTTCACGGGTCAGGTAAGTGTGAAATTTATTCTCCCACACAAAGGATTTTACGGTGTCTTCTTTTACCGGGTGCCATTTTAAGCTTAGACATCGAAAACGCCAACCCTTTCTTTCTGAACGTTATTTTCGTCAAAATGATTTCCGAACTCCAAGATGGCTTTCAACAATCTTTTGTATTTCAAAATTAAGATATGATTTGGAATTTCAATCACGTGATAGATGAAGTCTGAGTAACTATGATGCGATAGAAATCACAAGCAAATGATTTTATGCTTCAAGTGTAACAATACCATACGTTCAGAATTTAACACCAACTCTGAAACTGAGAACTGCACTATTTTCATGGTTAGTATGAGCCCTCTTCTTAGCCATGAGAAAAGTTACTGCTTTGTCAGGTGGCTTTCCATTACAAGCATGATGGTCAGAAAAGAGTTGCCATCTGTACTTAAACTCTCTTCCTTGCCATCCATCACCATTATTGGGAAGAGCTGTTACCAATTTTTGCTCGCATTGTTGGTGCAAATAATGACATCAGCAAGGATAATTGCTGCTAGCTAAGTTGAGTGTTACTTTTCCTCCAAGCAGCAATCATGTAAAGAAACTACGTAATGCACTTGGATGGATAAATGAGAATTGTTTGCTCACATGTACATGTATGATTTGTCTACTTGACCAATTTTTTAGCTTTATGCACATACAATTGTGGTACCCCACACCGGTCCTTGTGGAAGACTTATTTTTGTTGTGCATTTAAAAACAGTTAACGTTTTAAGCAGGGCCAAAATTTTTGAAATGACCACATGTGTGAAGATATGTTGGCTTATCATATAGTTTACATACTGAGATTTACTCCAAGCTAAATTAACAAAACAAAAATTTATTATAAACTGCAAAAATTCTGATAGGTAGGATGGTTTTTCTCACAATTGAGAAATGAGCATCTGACCAATTAGAGGTAGACCAGTGAAAACAATCATTTGGGTTTTTTAGCCTTTGTGTTGTGGGGGCTTGCCAAATGGAATGAAAGTGAATGTCAGCAAGGTTTGCTGGTTGCTGACAACTGTAAAATTATGACTTCAAGGTTGAAAACAAGAAGTCAGCTGGGCTTCATGAAAATTGGTGAAAATCATTCTGATTTTGCCTCATGCAAACTGATCACAATCTTTGTCTAAATCTATGCTTTGATCAATTGCTAACATTTGCAATCCGGGGAACTAAAGTGGAATCTCTTCCCAATGGGTACAAAAGACTTAAATTTTATAGATTCTGACTCAGATAAGAAAGCATTACAATCCACCTTTTTGATTTGATTTGTGCTTGTGTGAATGAGCAAAAATTTGTTTCAAACTGGTACTATTATTTCCATGGTATTGACACACTTTTCATTCAACTAATTTACTCCTGTCCTGCAAGTATAATTCAGCTTCTTATACAATACCTTATTGATGGTAGAAATGAGGTCAAAGATATTCAAAGCTAAAGGAGGTGCAGTACAAGTTTTGACCATTGTTGACATCCTTTCTATGACCGAGGCTATAGATGATAGAAAATTGTGTTTGATGTCTTATTTCTTATTTCTATTTCTATAACATTGGAATTTTTATGCCAGCTTAATATGCCAAAGTTTTCAGAAATTATGCACATGAAATGATTGATCATTGCATTTTTGTTTGTGCTGTCATTGTTTTTTTTTCCCTGTGTTATGTGATGGCTTCAATGATAACTATACTATTAGTATAATTTCTCACTCAGGTTATTATAGAGATGCCCATGCTCTGATTGGTCAGGTATTGCATCATATCTTGTTATAATCACAGTGTGCAGGGTGATTATAACAAGAGTGCTAAATTTCAAAATGGCTGCTTTGCATGCATTCTGTCAAGTGTTGCAAGGGAGTGTTGAATTCAGTGGGAGAAAACTAAATTGCAAAGAGCATAAAAGATGCTAAAAGATTAGCAGAACACTTTTCAAAACAAAGGGATAAAGTTTTTGATATTAAAAAATTTAAACCTCTTAAAACTGCCTGCTCATCTTGATACAGGTAATCAACATAATTGTAACAAAATGTGTGCAATGTTTTCTTTATTTACAGAATTTATAACAGAATTTGAAAGCACCTGGGGGATTGTATTAAAACAATTTTTTGCTGAAGGCAAAGGGGAGATCATTGAATAATATTCACTTCACTTCATCTTCCACAAATATTTGTTAATTTTTATTCATTACTGTGTCTTTTTACCTTGGTTATTCACTACAGAACAGGGCAAGATTAGGGAAAGAAGTGATGTGTTTGATCTTTTATTTCTTTTCCAATTTTTAGGCACAATTTTTTCAGCACTAAACTTTAAAGCCCACAAGAATTTTGTTCTGGTCATCAAGAACACTTGAATGGTTTCTTTTCTGTTTTTTTCTTCTTTCATACATATCTTATGTGATGGGTTGAGGATGCTCAGATAAGACCAAACAAATTTTCAAACACTCAAAGCCAGAAGACTAGAAAATGGGGGAATAATAAATCCCTCAATCGATAGTTTAACATATACTGTAATATGTGAGGACATTTCCACTTTCCCTTTTCCACCTCCACAAGTTTTTCTTCGACTAATTTCTTCAAGTGTACTGTTTCTAAATTTTGGAAATTTTACCACTATACATTAATTTCGGAAAGCGGAACTTGTCAAAAATTATTTTCAAAAGGCACAAAGAGTAACATATTACTGTTATTGAACCTTATTTCTTAGCAAATGAAAGTATACTTTGGGCTGATTGATACAATCAGTGAATACCAATGTAGTGCATATTTATACTTATTGTTGTTACTGCTTACACTAAAAGTGCCTCTGTGGTGGACTCTATTTAAGCCCTTCTTCCTAAATATTATCTTTACACATGTAACTAAAGGGCTGAAAATATTATGTTTACGGTTGTCGATTTTAGGGGGTGTGGATGTGCGTTTCACCCAGGAACCTTCTAGTCCAAGCTACTTTAACAATGGTAGTGATGCCAAGCTAGTGTGGGACTACACTGATCCACATAATGACATTCAGGACATTCTCTATGAAGTTCAGGTAAATGCTGCATTTGTCAAAATGATGGTTAAGAACAGTCTTGGTGTCCAAGAACATCCTAGTATTCCTCCATCTTACAAAGGAAGAGTTAAAATTGAAGGAAGAGCTACCCTGGTTATCAAGAACATCAACCCTAGAGACAATGCCAAATTTAACTGTGAGCTCATTGGAAGCTTTCTCGAAACAGTTAAAAGTACAGTTCAGCTTATTGTGGCAGGTAGGTATTACAGAAATAGTTATCAATCAAACATAAATCAAATGAATTCAACTCATGTCTTTCATATTTCTTTGATCTGGAGAAAGTAAACAATAGCATAAATTTGGGAACAGTAGACAGTGCCACTTTTACTTGGCATGAGATACTGCACTCCTAAAAGGAGAAAATAAATTCTACCCTTTTTGCTTTGCTGTTTCTCACGAGTAAGAAATCAAAGAGTTATTGCTTTATTCTTCTGGCAACAACTACTGGGTTACTCTGTTATGTGTAGATAACTGTAATATTAATATAAGTACTGATATTTTCTCTTAGCAAAGCTGTCAATTAAAAATGATCAGTCGAAACTATAACAATACAATTGGTTGTATGATTTTGCTAAGTCAGTGACAGAAGGAAAATATTGCATGACCAATCACAAGCAGCAGGTGAAATAAATTTGGTGTGAAAAAAACCATATTGCTTTTCAAGCCTTTTAAAGAGACTTGCCAAAGGGGATGAAAGTCAGCATTGCATCATTTGCTGCTTTCTGGGGATTAATATGATGATCATCAAGGTTTGCAGATGTAAATTTCATTAACAGATTGGTGACTTCTTCAAGTAATCTCTGACACTTAGGAGCAAGTCAAGACAAAAAAAATTTAAAAGTTATTAAAACAATAAACCAACAAAGTCTATAATCTAAGCTCTTTATGCTCTTTGAAAGACACTGAACGTGCAAACAGAAAATAATTCACTGATGACCAATGTGGCCAGGTAAGAATGTTGTCCTGAGCAGATGATGTTTTCATGGAGGTCAGTTCAACAGCTTTGATTTTATTGCTGACTTTGGTTGCCTCACTGAGAAACTGGCTGAATTCCACAAAAAGCAACATGAGACTAAAATTATTCAATTTCAATTTACAGTATGAAACGTTTCGTGAGCTTATGTAACCTAAACTTTTCAGAAAATTTTCATGTATCAAACAGAAGCCTAATGTTCTTTGCACAGACTTTATAATCTTCTCTCTGAGTGTTTTACCTGTCATTTTCGAATACAGTATCTAAGAGTACATTTAGTACATTTAAACGAGTGTGATATTGAATATGTAACTTCTTTGTCATTTGACTGTGATTCAAAGTTGAAAACGTTTGTGGCATCTCAATACTCATGTACAATTTACCTCATTGTTTGCTTGAATGATTTTATTCACTTGTTGTGAAGAATCCAAACTCACTGTTTACTTTGTTCACTTGCTTGTTTTTGATCCTTTATGACTCATGACTAAAAATTTTTGAGCTCACCAGCCATTACAACACCTTCTTTCTTTTCTTTATTTTAATGGTACATTTGCTAATTAAGTTCTGTTGGCTTATTTTAACTGTAATACAATACCTGTCACACAGCTTACCTTTTCGAATTGTATTACAATAGAAAGATACCAGGTTATTATGGCTTAAAAGGGCAAACGAATCATCATTTGCATTTGGTTTTTGTAGCCTAAAGCCAATTATGTCTCATATTTCACTTGTACAATACAATACAATACAATATACAATATTTATTTTGCCATATACGACATTTACAGATGGAAAAAAAAATGAAGAAAATTGATGACAGAGAATAAATGGCGAGAAAACCTGAAAGAAACCACGAGGCTTATAACAAGTCAGGCTTTCTCACTTAAAATAACTAATCTTATATTAGAATTACAATATGGACTTATGGTAATTAACTTTGACCGCGCACACGTACACACACACACATGCACACACATATTAAATAAGTTAGTTAAGAATTACTGCCTTACAGAAGTTAATACCTAGAGAGAAGAAATTCCTTAAGCTTTCTTTTAAAAGAAGCGGAAGAGGGAGAACTAGTTATGTCAGAATTTAGCGAATTATAAAAGTTTGGACCTTGAAAGTAAATTGAAAACTTCCTGGTGTTCGTTCTGCACAGTGGCAAGCGGAAGGACTGAGCATTCCTAGTATTATAATTGTGGATTTGACTATTCAGTAAAAAAAAGTTATTGAATTTGGAAGGGAGTGTAGAGTTCACGAATGAAAACATAAAAGTACCTAATTGAAACGAATGGATATCATGAAATTTTCAGAGTTTAAGTTCCTTAAAAGTAGGGCCAGTATGGGTAATGTATGTAGAATTGCTTACTGTTCTTAACGCACGTTTCTGTAAGGTTACAATTCTTTGAAGGTTTGACTTGTAGAAATAATTGAGGGCCAAACATCTTGTTTTCTTTTACTAAGAGTGGACCTTCTTTTAACTTTAAGTTATAGGAAAGCAGCATTCAGCACGCCACTGGTGTGTTCTTTTTATTGGGAAGAATCCATAGTTTCTCTTTCATCAAAATTTCAGTTCTCTGGGTTTAGGATGTGTCCTGTTGATCCTTTGTCAGACCAAGTTCTGAGTGGGGTGTGGCTTGGTTGGCTCTGTTCCTATTTGTTTGTGCAGCAGCATAAATTTTTTTCACTTGAATAGAAGTAGCTTAGAAGCCAGGGTCCTTAGCCCAAAGAGTAAATTCCTGAATCAGCCCTTAATTTTCTAGGCTGGGGCTCTGCTTTATAATTTAGCTCGCGAGTAAGTTATCGAGTAGTTAGAGCCCACAGGTTAACTTGTACTGAAAGAGGTTTGAGCCTCCTTCTACTATTTGGCTGTTGGGGACCAATTGCTTGATGTTTTTGTCTATTTTATCGAAGTTGGGTAAATTTTGAGATTAGGTCCAAGTAGGATTTGTTACGCTATGTGAGGAATGACATAATCTCTTTTACCTTTCAGAGGCACTACTTATAAACATCTCTTTAAGAGGAAAATATTACATTGAAGGATCCCTTGTCACCATGGCCTGTGAAGCTTCTGGGAAACCATTGCCGGATGTGGCATGGATTAGAAATGGAGTACTGGAAAGTTCAGGGAAGAAAGTTACGTTTTTAAAGCTCGAAAATATAAACAGAACAGATGCAGGAAAATATACATGTCAAGCCAATAACTCAGTGGAAGTCACTTCTATTGATACATCAATTGTAGTTCAGTGTAAGTATATTTTAACCTTAATTTTCTATTTCTGGATTTACTTTATTTACAGTGCGATTAATGTTATTGGGGTGACAGTAACCTAGAACTTATAAATCTGTTCAAAAATGAAAGGAAACAGAATTCCACATCAAATCATTTTTGGCTTTCCATGCATTGGTCCCAATTATCGGTTGGGACAATTGAATTTACGTGAAATCATTGCTCATGGTATGTTACTTAGAAGGATGCGACATTTTTTTTGCTATTTCATTGCTTCAGTTGGACTGTGTTTAACTCCGAAAATGGCTTAAAACTATCTCCGAACCATTGTGATAATCCAAAATTCACTCCGTTTGACTAGCGCACAAGGCTTTGCCACCTTATACTAAATACTCGACTGTCAAATGACACAAAAGTGACAGACTGTACCATGGAGTGATTACAAGCTTCACTTTTTTTCTCATTTAAAGACAGGGAAGGAATGACAAATCCTGCACTTGGGTAATTGATTTCTATGACTTTCTGGTTTTGGAGGTTGTGTAACCTGCAAGCATTATGCCGCCCCCTATGAAAGATATGTATTTCCTAACTTCGTCTAGTTTCCCCCAGGTTTTTCGTTGAAACAAGCAGTTTACATACTATTGTCCGTGCAAATTAAAAATACTTATAATCAGAATTGCAATTTTATTTAGCCTGTTTCAGACTCCCAGGAAGTATAAAGAGCCACGATAGTGTGAACACAACCTGACCAAATCTCTCTGGTTTTTCGCTTTAGTTTTTTCGCTCTGCTGCTGCTTAAGCTTTTTGCAAGAGTAAACTTGAGGAAGCTTGGATTGTTAATGAAAATTGAATTGTTTTTTTTGCATATTTGGTAGTGGCGTCGAGCCAAAAATCCCTAATGAAGCATCTAGCCTTTGAGGCCCTCGACTTAAGGTTTCTCTAAAATTGAGGCTCTGTTCCTCAGGAATCTCTTAGATAAATATATCATCCTGGTACCAATTGAGGAAAATAAGGAATGTCTTCAAACTGATTCAAACTGGGTTTCCGCGAGGAAAATAAGGAATGTCTTCAAACTGTTTCAAACTGGGTTTCCGCTTTTTTGCGAGATGAGATCCTCTCACGTGCAGCTTCTAGGACCCTGTTGCATTCGCCTTTTGACTCAAAATGAAGGATTTTCATCAAAAATTTTTCAAGAGCGACAACGTTTTATGTCCGTTAAGACAAAAAGCTGGGCTTCACAAATTGCTCATTTTTAGTAACAGAGGTTTTAAATAGTTATCCTGATAACAAAATAGTTGATGTTATTTTTCTTGCTGCAGTAATGCCGTTGTTTTTCAGTTTGCAATGTGTAAGTTAAAGTATTTTCCTTATAGTCAGCATTCTAACCATGGGTAGATGAGTTGCTACAATTTTCCATCACAAAAGCGTTATATTTTCTGCCCAAAGCACTCCATGGACTGATACAAGACAAACCCTTGTTGCCTTATCATGAACCATCTAGACTTTTAAAAGAGGTTATGATTTATAACCAGGCGAAATGTATAAGCGATGAATTAAACTGAAATTGAGATTTTGATTTGATTGAAATTTTTAGACAAACCTGAAGGTGTGAGGCTCACAACCAATGCTGCACAAAATACCGTCACTGAAGGAGACGCTGTTACATTCAAGTGCATAGTTATGGCTGCTGTGCCACAAGTATCATTTTACAAGTTCTATTTCAATGGCAGCCTCCTAAGCGAGAACAGCAACAGTGAGTATACTCTCAATAACGTCAATCGATCTCAGCACTATGGCGAGTACGTATGTATCCCATATAATGACGTTGGAGATGGAGAAAAAGCCACTGTGAGACTTAACATAAAGGGTGGGTAGAAACATCTTTGAGCATTTTTAAGTACTTTGGAATTATAATCCAAAACAGGAAAAATGTTTTATACCAGTTTACATTGCGTCAATAAAACTTCCCACACAGTGAATCATTACAATCCCGAACAAGGAGAAATAGAGACCCTGGTGATGAGGTTGACCTTTTGTGCCTGGCGAACGACACATGTGCTAGTTAGCAGTATTCTCAAGCCGATGAAGACTTTTGTTGATGTTCCTGATGTTTTCAACAGATTTTCGAGGATAGGGAATGTTTTCTTCATATGTAGTGTATGATGTCAGTATCAGTTGAACTGATATGGTATCGAAATGAATTAAAATATTGGTTTGCGAAAATGAGTCACACTTAAAAACCACAATGAACAACGTCCAGTTAAGATATCACCAGTCAATTATATGCTGCCTTTAATCCTAATAAGCCAGGGAAACTGCAAGTGGTGTTTGACTGCACAGCCCGATACAAAGAGACATCGCTGAATGACCAACCACTAAGCGGTCCAGACTTGACTAACAGCCTGCTTGGTGTCCTCTTAAGATTTCGTCAGGAACCAGTATCTCTCTCCTCAGACATTGAAGCAATTTCCATCTAGTAATGGCTGATTCAAACGATGTTGATACCTTAAGGTTCCTTTGGTGGCCTGATGATGATTTATCTAAGGAGCCTGTTGAGCACACCTTTTGGTAGCACGTCTTCACCAAGTTAGGACAATTTCGGTCCAAAAGGAGGACGGCTCCAGACAATGCAGGATACTTTGACAATAAAGTGATGAACACAGTATTGAAGAACTTTTATGTGGATGACTGTTTGAAATCAGTGCAATTAAATGAATTCGCCAGTAAATTGAGAGAAGATTAATGTGTCCTATTGTCAAGAGGTGGATTTCGATTGACTAAGTGGCTGTGTAAAAGGAGGGAAGTCCTCAAAACCATTTCAACCTCAGACAAAGCTTCATCAATTTTGGATTTGGATTTACATTCCGGTGTACCTCATATTGAAATAACCCTTGGTGTTCAGTGTACGATGGCTATGTGATGTACCGATACTTTTAAGTGTTACCTTACCAATATGTTTGAAAGGAACCAACTTTGGCTGGATACAAAATGCAGAGCTTCACCGCTTTGCAGATGCCTCTCAGATTGCTTATGGGACTGTTTCATATGCAAGACTCGTCAATGAAAATGGCTTTACCCTCTGCAGTTTCCTCGCTGGGAAATCTCGCTTAGCTCACGTTAAACAGATGACTATACACAGATTAGAATTGTCACCGCTGTTTTATCTGTCAGATTGAATCAGACGTTACAAGAAGAATTTCAGTTAAAATTTGACAAGACAGTGTTTTGGTCAAACTCCATGGCTGTCCTCCAATATATCAAGAGCAAAGAGACAAACGATTCTACATGTTTGTGGCTATTTGCCTGGTAGTGATACATGATGGCTCCCTTCCCAGTAGAAATTTGTGTCAACAAGCATGAACCCAGCTGACGATGCCAGCCGAGAACTGAGAGTAAAGGTGTCGTTAAAGAGAGAAGTGTGGTTCAGAGGCCCTAAGTTTTTTTGGGAAAGTGAGACATCGTAGCCCACCCATCCAGTCTCTTCATTCAGCATTTCTGAGTAAAACCCAGCGGTCAGATGCTAAGCTCGAACAAACCATGTTACTCTCATGGAAGATAAACGACCACTAGACCTAATGGTTCTGCAATATTCGTTATGGTTCAAGTTTAAGAAGGGAGTTGCTTCGCGTCTCAGATTTAACAATTCCATGAGAGCAAGAGGTGCTTACAAGAGGACCCTGTTGATCGAATTCCTTGTGGTAGGCTGTCGATAGACGAATTACAACATGCAGAGGCTCAAATCGTCACATACGTGCAAGCCCTCCCAAACTTGAGCCCAGGAGAATCAGAGAAGGGTAAATTGAAGATTATCAGCCTATTTGATTCAGTGTGCAGATTGAGACCGTTTCTGGATGGAGCGGGAATATTGCAGTTGGTGGTCGGCTTCAAAATTCTTCATCGGATTACCAATCGAAACATCAATTGCTGTTACCTTCAAAGCACCAGGTTACCAAGCTGCTCATTATGGATGTTCATGAGTCTGTTAGTCATCTAGGCCAAGAATATGTCCTGAACAGTTTGAGACAAAAGTACTTGATCTTCAAGAGACTGGCAGCTCTTTGAAGAATACTCAGTAACTCTTTGATATGCCAAAAGCAAAATGCTGCAAAGGACCAATCGCTCTGACGAAGAGCTAACGCTCGAAACGTCAGCTTTTTTACCCTTTACGGTGGCCAATTTACGTTTTCAGCTCAGTTGTTAACACTAAATTACCTGCTAATTGATTTTAGATTTACCTGGCGACAGGCTTATTCCAGATAAACCTTCGTTTTCTAACGTTGACATAGATTTCTTTGGCCCACTGTACGTGAAGCAAGGTAGAAGTGCAGTTAAAAGTTATGGTGTTTTTTCTCTTGCTTAACTATCGGAGCAATCCACGTTGAAGTGACTGAGTCTCTCGAAAAAGATTCGTTTATTTGCGCTCTTTGCAGATTCATCAGCAGAAGAGGGACGCCATAGATGATAAGAGGGAACAATGGTATACACTTAAGTAGCGGAGAGAGAGGAATCCGTGAAGCCCTAAACAACTGGAATCAGTAGAGGATAGAAGTTTTCCTACACCAAAAGAACATCAAGTGGAAGTTTAATTTCCTGGGGTATCACAAATGGTAGGAGTCTGGGAACGCATCATTCGTTCAGTGAGAAATATCTCAAGAGTCCTTCTTAAGCAACAATTGGTTCTGGAGAGGCATGCACTGCCAACGTTGATGGCAGGAGTTGAGGGAATTCTCAAAAGTGGCTTGCAGTCCTATTGCTTCAGAATCTTTGACTGCTAACCATTTGTTACTTACTTCGAAATATGCCACTAGGAGTCTTTGTTAAGAACGATTTGTACTGCCAACGTCGCTGGAAGTAGGGTCAATACCTAGCTGACGTATTTTGGAGGAGATAGTTGTCGGAATATCTACCAAATTTGCGAGAACGGCAGAAGTGGATCAGACCACGTCATAGTTTTGCTTTTGGTGACCTGGTTTTTATTCCTCATGAAAGAGCTCACCACCGTCAGTTTCCTTCGGGCCGCGTTCTCGGAGTTATTTCACAAAGGGATGGATTTATCCGATCTGTCAAGGTTGCGCCAAAGTCCTCTACATTCACAAGGCCAATCTCACAGCTTTTTTGACTTGAACAAGAGATCTTTCTCGCGACGAACGACTCGATTTAATCTACCTGACTATCGTGTTGTTTATTGAAAGTGAAAAAAAGCCTTTGAATTTGTGCACCAGATGTGCGTGAACTTTGAACACTAGCAGACTAACTTAAGGGACTCTTACGTTATTTATAATTTGAATTCTAGTCGCCCAATACTTGAAGTAAACTTAAGGGGTTGGAATGTTGCAAGGAGAATTTGCATTTCTGTCCAATGTCAAGTAACTGCGAAAAGATTTTATATTGTGTTTCTTTCAATGGAACTACTATTGTGATGTTCTGTTTCAATTCAATTAAGCCCGCACTTTTGTATGAGGTTGTGTAAGAATTACGTAGTGCTGGTAGCACGTTATTTCTCGCCAGTATAAGCTTTGCTTTCGTTACATACTTCTCATTACTTGTTGATTTCAATTAATTCAGTCGTTTCGTTAGTTTTAGTTAGCGCCGTGTTACTTTTGTTTGAGAGTTTTATTACCAGACCTGGTTACGCCACAAATTGAAAAGTCATTTCTATTTCTTGTAGCTCTGTCGTTGGTCTTGTTGTTATATTTGTATTTAGATATTTGTGTTAATTATTTATTTTAAGTCGAATCACTTGTACACAACTACACATCTACACGACTACATATCTTTACATCTATATATTCGTCTATTGGGCAAACAGATTAGCTGTGCATTCATTTTGTGGCAAACCTAGCGCTACAAAACCTTTCCCATTTTACTTGGAAGTGCACTTTTTTCGATATTACAAGAAACCGTTAGGCTCTATCTTAAAATTAAGTAAAATTGATTATTAATATATATAATATTAACATATTAACACTTGACACTTTGTCACTTGACCTTTTATTTCAAACTTGGCCCCGTCCATTGATATCTATGTTGCACTGAGTTTAATACTGAAAGGCCAGTTTTGTTCTAAGATTTTATGGACCTCTTTGTAGTTCTCTCACATTTTGGGTGCTCTTTAGTGATAGTGTTGACAATGATAATAATTGTAATGATGATAATAGTTATAGTAATATCAATGATAATAATGTTGGCCACAATGATATGAATAATAATAACAGTTTTAGGAAGTATGGTCTATCATACCCAGAACCTTCGTGAAAAAATTATTTAAGTTAACGTATTATTATTATCATGTGGTTTGAGCTTGGTATAATGATTACGTAAAATTTAAAATTGCTTGTCGATCATTTTAAGTCGTATTTTGTTTTTTTCCAGTTCAAACAGTTTCAAGTACAGTTGCCACTTCATCCCAAACAACTCCCGCAGGTAAATGTTTTTTTATAGACGTTCTTTTGACCACCGTGTAAAACTATGTCATCATAATAGCACGGAATGAGTTCGAGTAAAAAACAAAGAGTGAATTAAGTCACTAAAAGTCTGAAACTTAGCGAAGGACTGTAGACTCACAAACAGTCGTAACGCAGACTGCTAAATCTATATCAAAATTGAAAAAATTTGTTTGCAAAGTTGTTACTATTCCGTAATTACTTTCTTCTAATACAAACTTATATGATTATGTGAATCTCGTCAGGTGTCATGCAGCGACTCAAAAGATCTTTATGAGTAAAAGGCTGTACCTTCCATAATGGAAGGAGTAAGAATAAGCATAATTATAGATGTATAAAAGTATTCTTTTTATTTCCCTAAAGACTCCTTCCAGTTGTGGTTTAATGAATATTTTGAAGCATATGCTGGTCATCTTCAAACACAAATTACTTAATTCATGTGGCGATGCAAAACCTTTTTTCAAGTGGGGTGGGGGAAGGGAAAGGAACCATAGTACTCGTTCAAAAAATATAATTCAATCACTCTTTGGGCGTACTTACATTTGTTACAAGTTTCTGTATCAAATATTAAAACATTGTGAACAAGGCTAATCGTAACATGTTCATGCTACTGCGTGCATTAAAACATAAGTTTACTCTCGAGCTTAGTAGCATACTCTGTCAGAAAGATCTCTGCTGGGATTTTTGGACAATGTTCAAGTAGAATTATTGTTAGATGGAACCACTTCTCAGCAATTTTTGTGAATCAAGGCTCTTCATAATTTTTGTAAATGTAAAAGGACACGGCTTTTCTTTAGCTTCAGAAAGCACAGAAGTTTACCTGACAGCGACAATACAGGGGAACTGCAGCAGACGTTCAGACGTTGCCGCGAAATTTCCAGAAATGGTTAGATAATCTACTTGATCCGTATACCGGAGTGTATAGAATACTGCCATAAGATTTATCATTAAAAGGGAATCTTAATCAATCTGCTCTTAGACGAAATCTCAATATTTCTGTAAAAAGAAAACGACATTTTGAACGATCTTCAATTTACGAAACAAGTATTCGAATTTACATTTCTTCTCTAAATGTCCTTATAGGCTTGTCAAATTGCCTTTAAGTTTGGCTGCTCATCCGCCAACACCGTGAACACCAGGTAAGGTGCAGTTTGTCTCAACACTGAAAAAACAAACGCTAACGCAAATCTGTGTTCTGGGGTGGGGAGGAGCTTTCTCTCAGTTGGCGTATTTTAGTTTTAAAACTGGTGTTTTTCCTCTAAAAAAATCTTATCTAATGCAAAATAATCTACATTTGAAGTACATGTTACTTAATGTACAGCAATAGATTGACACAGAATGACATGAATTCATTTTATTTACCTCGGTTTATTACATCACAAATACTCTTTTGGTTAAATTTCAATGTATTTTAACACTTAAAAGTCACCAAACTACAAATAGAATGCCGAATAGAGAACCGTGCCCTAAAGAGCACGATGCATAAATTATGACTGATTATGCAATTGAAGCCGTGTGGTTACTCAGTTTTTGTCACGCAAGGTACGCCTTCGTCGAATTGCTCTCACTGCAAACGCTGTCCTTTCGGTAACATACTTTGTTTGGTGCTGGATTCTTTCTAATCTTTAGGCTGCTCATTTTATAAAACGTCAAAACAGACCACAAGGGTATCCCCAAGAGTAACGTTGCGTAAATTGAGTACTGCGGGTCTCCTAATTCATAACCTGTTTAACTATTACTCAAGTAACGTTATTTAAATTAGGGTAGCGACAATTTTTTTTCACAAAACAAAGACAGCAACAAGGTCTTATAATGAAAATGTTATTTATTGTAACAAATGGCTTTGTACTGTAATCGTAATAAGCTTTCATGGGAGAGATAAAACAAATATTGGGAAGAGGTACTGTAGTTCTATTCTCCAAAGTTGACAAATGTTTGAATAGGTAGAGAATGTAAAAGTGGATGAAGAAACTACTTGCAAACCTAAATGAACTCTTCCCACGATTTCGTTTTGTTTAATACCGACTGTATAATCAGTCATAACTTATGCGTCTTACTCTTTTCGGCGCGGTGTTCGATTCGGCATTTTACATCCTTACCCCTCTTACCTAGGTGTGGCAGTGTTGTTCTCGACTTCATGATGAGGTTCAATCGAAGTGTAGTTGTCAGCAATGTTTTGACTGTCCTGTTGGTTGCTGCAAGGCAAGACAAATTCGGAGGTTTTAAAGTCGATCCAGAATCAATTAAACAAGTTTTTATGCCCACAGACGGCTCGGAAAGCACAACAAAAGGTAAATTTTACAAAGCAATATTATTGATAAATGTTTACGCGTATTCGTCCGAATATGGACTTTTTCTAATTGTATTCAGTATCTGTTTAATTAAAAAACTCAGTTCTGCGAGTCATATATTTCCAAGTTTTGTTTTTGTCGCTGTTTTTGTTTTATTCAATTAAAAAAAAATCTTACTTTTTAAAATTATTATAGAGAAAGTAGCACCTTAGTACCCAGCCAATTAGAGTTGACGGTTTTCGTTCATGAGCGTAAGCTACGTATTGAGAGCAGTGTACTGACCACGATCACTGTAAATGTGGTTTGATTGTTACCTGATCAAGCTTTGTATAATGATTCGTTTTAGGTCCCGAGGAATGTACCTGCCCATTTAACAACGTCTCGTTAGCCATAAATGGGGTTCTTGCCTTCATAATCGTTCTTCTAATTATTTACATAATCTGGCTACATAAGAAAGGTAGGTAAAAAATTCATAATCTATGATAGAGGGTTTGGCTGCAAGATTCATTATTAGAAAAAGAAAATCTTGACCCACATCCACATCATTTTTTTTTTCCTTTCGTTCTTTTTCAGGCGCTGTTGGGAAACAGAGGTAAGAATTTGCTGCCACTTGGATTGCGTCGATGTAATGAACCATATATAGGAATCGTGTTATAACAAACTTCCACTTAAAACTGTTGAGATTCTCAGCTCGCCATAAATATTTGTATGCTTTCTCAATTGTAGGACTTATGAAGATGAAAGAGGTGTTTCCTATGTAAGTTACAACTAAGACATTGAGGTCATGTTAATGTTGCCAGTAATTATGTAATCCCACTTTACCTCTACTCCTTAGAAGAAAATTAACGCTTACAACAGATAGGAAGGAAAAAAGGTGTAGTTATACAAAAAAAGGCATAATGCATTAATGACAGGTACAATAGAATATGGGAAGAAGTTTGACTCGATAGGGGCTTTGTCCTGGGATCATGTCCTTTACCAAGCTGCTCCATGGATTTTCCTGCGATCATCCCTGGTTCAACTGCGTGACTTCACTTCATAGATCGCTAACTGGTCTGCACCCGGTTGATATTTGTTTTGTAAATAATTTTTTTTCCGCGCAGTTTTGGCTGTCTGTTTATCTTGATGCCTTGTTTTCAAAACGTTAGTCCAGGATCCGAATACAGAAAGAGTTTTTTTTCGTGTGTGTATTTTTAAAAAAATTGCACTACCAATCGACAATCTTCGTGTTGCAGTTTGTAGCTTCAGCGAGTATGCTGTGAACCTCGATCACCCCATTGGACATGATAGTTTCAATGGCAGCGAACAGAGTGTTAGTAAAAACAAAAATAAGTAATAATAAGGACAAGATATTACAAACTACAATAATCTCTTGTTATGTAAGAATATAAACGTTTGTCTGATGAAAACGGGTAAACTGATTTTTGTAAACATGTGGGACTTTTTATTGGGATTTATAGCAGATTTTTACATGAATACCTTAACGGTATGTTGGTTTAATAGAATGAAACGGGATTAGAAGATACCGAGCCAAGTCTGCCCGATTCAGCAAAACTCGCTCAGCCTCCTGCGGAATACATGGATCTTATAGAAGTCAAGAAAGATAATAGAAAAGCACAAAGTAGTGCTTCAGCTGCTGATTACGTGCCTCTTCATCCGTTAACACGCTCCTGGGAAGTTCCGAGACATCACGTGACCATAGAAAAAATCATTGGTAAAGGTGCTTTTGGTCAGGTTGCCAAGGGAACAGCAGTAGCACTTCGAGGGAGTCCTGAAACGACCACAGTAGCTATTAAAATGCTTAAAAGTGAGCTCTTGTACTGTAAATAGAATGATAGTCTCGACCCACAGTCATTCAGGAAATGTTACCGCGTTACAGTAATTTTTTTAGCTATTTGCCATTTCATAACTTGTGTTGTTATTTTGGCATTTCGCATATTATACCTGTTGACCAAATTTTACTCCTTGTTTTTAACGTTCCAGCAAACGCTGCTGCATCGGACAAGAGAGATTTGATGAAAGAACTTGACACAATGAAGCAGCTGAAACCACATCCTTACGTCATTAAACTTCTGGGATGTGTCACAGAATCTGGTATGTTTTGGTTATGGGGTCTAATTTTGTTGTACACATTTTGCATCTGATTTACTTTGTAACGCTTTCTCGTCATTGAAAATTTGCTTCAAGGGAAGAGTTACTGCTTCACAATTGCACACAACAAACAACCATCGCATAAGGTAATTTTATCTTTTTTTAGTCAGCATAGACGCTCTTGGATTTGCTGATAGATCAAGATCGAATATTTGCCACTGTACAAACCATTCTGTTGTTTAAGCAGAATCGCTTTTTCTAAGGGAATATCTGGTTTGTACTTTATCATGAGACCGTTACAGTTTTTCAGCTTTTCCTCGTAAAACTACATCTTGTTTTCGTGCGATTTCTTCAGAAGTATTGACAATGAGTGGGCCATTCATTTATTTTATTTATTGCAAAATTTTTTAGAGAGAGAAATATGTAAATGAAACTGTTTAATTTCTTCAGAACAGCTACTGGTTTTGATTGAATATGTGCCTTTTGGGGATCTACTCGGTTACCTGAGAAAGAGCCGTGGATTAAAAGACACTTACTTCAAAGACCCGGATATCAAACCACAAACAAATCTGACGTCACAGCAGCTAATGAAGTTTGCTTGGCAAATTGCTGATGGAATGAGTTATTTGTCCTCAAAATCTGTAAGTTAATTGAAAGAACCCGAAAGAAAAGCAATTTTAAAACGTTCTTGTAAGGTGTATCGGCATGTGAAGCTATGTCTTGCATAGCATATTATGTCTTCACAAGATCACGCCCGGGATATGCAAACGTATTCTTACCGTCTTGTTGAGGCCACTTCTTTTGGGCCGGAAACCCTACGAATTTTGACGTCATCACCTAAGTTTCATTCCAGTGTGCGAATGGCAATATTTGTGCATCGCTGCAAGGGCACCACATTGAAATAAAATATCAGAGTTTTTCTCGTGTAGGCAAAGGCAGAGACGTGAATGAATAGGATCTTTTATTCAGTCTAAACTAAGTGTACAATAAATATCCATTTTAGTAACAAGAAGGGAAAGGGAATAAAACTTGAAATTAAAAAATTCGTCTTTGGCTGCTTAACTGCTACATTACAGAATCCTATTTCAAATAAAATATTAAGATAAGCTTTCTATAAAATAAATGCGTATTGTAGAAATAAAGTAGTTTGCTTCTCTGTGGAATATGGAGCAGTAATTATAGTAATTTTAATTTTCTTATCTCTGGAAGAAAGAGAAATACACACACCATATTATGTAGCTGGATATTTCTATTTTCCTATCTGAACGGTTTCATTTCAGTTCTTTTTCTTCTGGAATCGCTAATTTTTGCTCTCGGGTCAATGCTTTCTTAGATAATTCACCGAGACCTTGCAGCCCGTAATGTGTTAGTTGGACAAAAGGAAACGTGTAAGGTGACAGATTTTGGAATGGCCAGAGATGTGCAGCAGGAAAATATTTATGAACGAAAGACCAAGGTAATCAAGAAAGAGAGGTGGTGGGGCGGTACTTCATATCGTTCAGTTGTGTGATTTTTCACAATCATTGTTGATAAAGCTGACATACTCCCGATTTCGATGAAAAATCCTTGGATGGGACCATAATGAAAATAGCCATTCGTATACGAGTATAATTTTTAATATCACTGTCTTTGACCAATCGCTTCCTATTATTTTTTAACTGTTTCGCAAAGTGATATTTGAAATCTTTAGGGCCGTCTTCCCGTGAAGTGGACAGCTTATGAGGCCTTGTTGTATGGTAAATATACCACCAAAAGTGACGTGTAAGTATACCTGATTGTTACCCGTAGCAATTTTCCAACAAGTTTTATCAATAGAACAAGAGAGATGGTAAGTTTTGAGCTCGATAAAGAAATAGTGTTTTGCATATTCTCATAATTGTTTGACAATGAAAAAAAGTCTTGAGTCGCCATGAGGAATGGAACCTCAGACCTTCGGATTCCGCGAAAGTCCGCGATCCGATGCTCTACCACTAAGCCACAGAGACTCTTCAGTGAGTGAAGTTTATTACGAAGTTCATATGACACACGTCCTGCATACTGCTAGGATCAGCAATGTCGATAGAGTCATGTTTGTGAATAGAAATAAGAGAGAGAATCGGAGCGCGGAATCCGAAGGTTTGAGGTTCGATTCCTCATGGGGACTCGGAATTTTTTCTTCGTCCCACGCTCGTGATAAGACGAAAAACGTCTTTCTCTAGGTTTTTATCAATTTTAACCAGGACATGAATTCTATGCTTTGTCAAAGAATACATATATTTTAGTTTTCGTATAAAAATTTTACTGTCTTCATTCACCTAATTTATATTTGTTTGATTTGTCTTTCTGCAGGTGGAGTTATGGAGTTTTGCTGTACGAGATTTTCACCATAGGTAACATCGAATGGAAGTTTATGAGGCCTTGTAGATGTTTTTTGCTATATACCATGTTATATTAAACAATATAACGTGTTCAGTTAGACAAACGTAAATGAGCCTTAAACTACGTCAAGTGACACAGGTGGTGTTTCAGTGAAGGCCGTTTTCGTCACATTTATATTTCGATGGTCTTATGGTTCTTCCAGGCGGTTCACCTTACCCACGAATGGATGGAAGAAAAATTGCAAACTTACTTCAGGATGGATACAGGATGCCTAAACCACAACACATCGATGAGGAATTGTAAGTGCTTTTTGAATTCTTCCTCTCTCACCCTACAAGGAAATGTTCTTTAAATATCTAACAGATCATTTGAACAATACCAGGTATCAGATTATGATGAAATGCTGGAAGAATGACCCTGATGCAAGACCAACCTTCACTGAATTGAAAAATCAGCTTAAGGACATGGAAACCCAACACAAGGTGAGAATTTTGATTAACATGAAAGTTTTTTTTCACGTGAGACCGAATTGCTTAGGCTCAGCTAAATAGTCTTAAACTTAACAGTAGCCTAGATAACGTAATTTTTACGAAGTTAGGATTACATCTTCTTGTTATGTCACTGAAGCTAGCACTCCACGAAAAACGGGGAAGAAGCGAACTAGAATGTTCCAATGACAATTGATACATTATGGTTATTTAAAAGATCATAGGGTGATTGCAAAACCGTATTGAGACGCACAAAGAGTAGCAAACGACGACGCCATAAAATACTTTCTTGGATTTGTTTTGGTGTGAAAAGCTGACCACTTTTGAGGATAAACGCTTATAACGTAAGAGGAACACTTTTTTAATGATGCTGATTATTAAATTATTCTTTTCTGCAGAAGCTGATCAACATGACAATGTACGACAAGCAGTTGTATGCAAACGTCGAGGATTTAATAGTGTAGTTAGATAGATTTCCGCGGTATATGACTGGCTAACAGTTTGAACACTTCGCCACAACAAGTTTCAGGGCTGAATCATCTTTTCCTCACACGCTTACTTGGTAGGAATTATACTTGGCGCATTACTTGTGCAATCGTCGAAGCTTTGGGATATGAATTCACTGAAAATTTTATCTAAAGTTTTTGAAGATTTTTGCCAAGAGGGAAAATGACTTTTTTCTAACATTTCTGTGGGAAACGAAATGTTAAACTTTGCGAAATGCAAGGTATTGTAGGACTAAAGAAACTAAATTTTAAGATTTGAAGTTTTTGGTAAAGCAAAAATGGTCTTTGTAAGGAAAAATGAGTAAATTTGTTAAGAGGAACATATGACTTTTTTACCGAATCCGTCACTCTGAACGATATCACGAGTCCAGCTCTGATACAAAGATTTTGTCACTGGTGAGCTAAGTTGTTGTCTGTAGTGAGATTAAGTAAGTTTACTCAGGATAATTCTGTACTACTCTTAGGAGTCGTTCCTTGGTAAGAATATTGCACGTTGTTTGATAAGGTAGTTGAATTGGTAGGGGTATCATGAGTGTTATTTCTGTCGTTTAACTGCTGTGTGCACCGGTTAACTTTTGATATACTCTTGCAAAATATCCCATCATAACGAGAACTCTAAAGAGGGTCTTTAGCCTCCTCTCTTGCACTTCGATAGGGGTGTCACTTAACTTCAGAGACTTACGCGGGTAGTCTCGAGTCAGGACTGACTGACCAGGATTAATCAAAAGTCGCGTAGTTTGATGTAACTGTCCTTTTGTCAATAGACGTTTTGATCTAAAACATTTGCTATAATTATAGCGTATAGGAATAAAATGAAACTCTGTACCATGTGTAAGACTCGAGTACTCCTCGATCTCTTTGAGAATCTTATCGGTGTTTATCACCTTGCACGTAAATAACATTATCTCCTAGGATTTGTCGTCACAATTAGGAGCATAATTCGCAAAAGTGTGATGATATTTTAACGCTCACTCATCAAAATGCACAGGTTTTCCCCCTGGAGATATTTATTAAATCATTAGTGTTCTTTCGAGTACCCAAGAGAGGATCAAACAAAAATAATGAGAACGAGTGCTGACCATACAAATTTGGAACAGTCAACAAAAGTTAGTCCATTGGGAATTACGGGTAGTTATCGTCACGTCAGAGGAAATAAACGGATTGGCGACGGGACTTACAATGTAGATACTGGAACTCCCTGATATTCCCGGCGTCCAGAGTATTGTCTTGGCTGAGATAAGACTTAGTATCGTTTCACTTACATTTCCTGATAAATGCAAAGGGTAACAGTAAATGATACGATGATAGCAGCTGAGTGAAAAAAACGGGGGAGGGGTGGGTCGGGTCGCGTGCTGTTTTGCTGCTAGTATCGCGCAGTTCATTTACTTCGTTCTGTTTTACTAACTGAACGCCTAGAACCGGCTAATGACTCCAAGCCCCTGCATTTTTTAATTCAGTAGTCTTGCTTAAGAAATAGACGTAAGCTGTAATCAAAGAACCTTTGTCTTTCGTACAATTTCTGTAAATACGTATTATAATATGTGCACTATATTTAACAGTTGTTCCATGAGTCCGCACCTGATATGGGTTGGCTATACCAATCTCGTATCCAACAAGTCAGTAACAGGAACCTGGAACAGAGCAAAGCTTGTGATCGAGGATAGCTTTCGTTTCAATATCCTGACCTCAATTTCTCGCTTTGAGTGTACGAGTTAAGAGCGCTTGTCTGTAAAAATCAGACAAATTCTAAATTTCACGGCAAGGGTGAAAAATTCGATTTCTTTCTTATTTTAATGTGAGATAGGCTAGACTATAACTAAAATCACTGGATACTTTTTTTGGCAAAATATCTTTTTATTTCAGACAAAAATTGAAATAACAAAATTCCGTTTAAATCGTCATTTTTAGCAGCAAATTATTGCACAAGTTTGAGGGCTTCGCATTCAAAAACGAATCAAAATCTCGTCTTTTTAACACTCAAATCTTTTTTTTCAACCTCACAACACCTCACAACACCTCACAAAACGATTTTTGTAAACACTGCGTTACTCTTTGCGTGTAAAATAATTTAATTTCGAAAGCATGCATTTCTCTTCAGTAAAAGTACTTTGTGAGTAAAGTTAATTTTCATCATGTGCTAAACCTTCAAATGGATTAAACTTTGGGCGGTAGAATTACGAAAAGATGTTCTCAATATTACTGTAAAAATTTCTTTGGGCAAATGATTGAGAGCGATACGAAAGCTTTTCAAAGTCCGTTAAAATGCAGTTATTTGACCTTTCGCGGTCAACATTCCAGTTGCGAGTCACACACATACTTTAATATGATTCAACCCATATGAGGCCGGAAAATGTACATGGGTACACATTTCCAAATGCTCTAACCTAATTTGTCGTAGAAGAAGGATCCAAAGACCATTTTACAGTGGTTATCTTGTCGCTCGTCGTATTTGTAACGTCCGATGAAACTGCCTGTCAATCTGCGAACTGTCACCAACCTCCTTTGTGAAACGTTTGACATCTTTCTGCACTGTGGCATCTTATCCAGCGGTTCAGCTGACTGTGAGTGTTGTTCGGTTTGTGGTGCAGTAGATCTAATCGATGCTTTTAAAAGTGGTACTACACATATGTTGCAGTCAACGTAGTTTTGTATACGGAGAGTCGTCAAGCAATGCAAATCATACAATGGAAAGTTATTTTTTAGGGGGTAGGGGGAGGGGAAAGTGAAAAGACGTCACTGTGCTGGTAAACTTTTTTGTTGTAGTGAACATTGAAATCTCTTACATGTAAGTCGCGGAGATCGGGCCTCTGGCCGATACTCGTTGAAAAGCTAAATTCAGTACCTGCTAAAAATAGTAAGCCTAAGTAAACAAAACCTGGTTTATGATAATTACACGATGCCTTTTGTTCGCTTAGAGGCAGGGCTTCGGACTTTGTTTTCACAAATACAGTAACTTTGTTATATAAAAAATGGAAGGTTGTTGTTCGTTCAAGTCGCTTATTGGCGGAGTTTGTGGTTACAACACTAGAGATCGAATGCGTGAAACGGAAATTGTTCCTTTACTTTCATGCACCAAGAATATCGCAAGTCATGAGTCGGCTTCCAAATTTACCGGTCCTGAAAATGAGATCGACCTTATTTTGTGCCGAGCGCACATATGTCGGCCCCTCTGTAGTTTAAGGTTTTAAACGGAAGTTGGTCTGTTAACGGTGGTTAATAGTACCACTCCCTTATGCAAGCCCCACCCATTGGCCACGGAACATAGCACCCCAGCCTCACATAAGCCACACATCCCCACCACTGCCTTTTGTAGCATGGTGTTGTAAAAATTTTACAAAAGGTTCTCTTTCATGCTATTAGGGTATTCCTTGCAATTTTAGTGGAAAGAAAAACACCCCTAATAGGTACGACAGGCACTGCACAGAGCGCCAAAAAAACAAAAGAATAATTCCCTGCAATAAATAAATGTATTTTACTGTTTGTCACCGGACAAAGATGACACTATTACAAAAATGTTTACAGAATAAAATATTTTTTAGGTTCCAAGAGTTGAATTCCGATAGTGCTTAATTATATGGAGTTTTGCCCTTCACCTACCCCCTTAAGTTCCTTTGTCACCGGTATTGCGTGACAACCTAAATACTCAAAGGGCGTACATGTTTGTAGTCAACTCAGTTTGGCATTGAATTAGACTGTCAGATGTAATCTTTTAGTGCATTGTAAACTGAGCAATACTCGCAGTCAACTGAACCGTTGAATAAGATGCCACAGTGAAGAAAGATATCGAACGTTTGACAACAAGATGGTGTTCGACAGGGTTGGTGGTTTCATCCGACCTTATCATTTACACAGACCTAGAACGACGAATGACAAGAGAATCACTCTAAAATGGTTTCTGGTTCGGTCTTCTGCAGCAAATGAGGTTAGAGCATTTGTGAATATTTTTCTATGAACATTTTTCGGCCTTTTTCGGCCTCGTATGGGTTGAAACATATCAAAATATGTGTGACTCGCGACTGGAATGTTGAGCGCAAAAGGTCAAATAACTGCATTTTAACGGACTTTGAAAAGCTTTTGTATCGTTCTCAATCATTTGCGCAAACAAATTTTTACAGTTATATTGAGAACATCTTTTCGAAATTTAACCACCAAAAGTTTAATCCATTTGAAGGTTTAGCACATGGTTAAAATTAATTTTATTCACGAAGTATTTTTACTGAAGAGAAATGCATGCTTTCGAAATTAAATTATTTTAAGCGCAAAGAAGAGCGCAATGTTTACGAAAATCATTTTGTGAGGTCTTATGAGATCGAAAAAGAAGATTTGAATGTTTAAAAGACGAGATACTGATTCGTTTTTGCACGCGAAGCCCTCAAACTCGTGCAATAATTTGCTGCTAAAAATGACGATTTTAACGGAATTTCGTTATTTGTATTTTTCTCTGTAGTAAAAAGTTATTTTGCCAAAAAAAGTATCAAGGGATTTTAGCTATAACCAAGCCTATTTAACATTAAAATAAGAAAGAAATCGAATTTTCCACCCTTGCCGCGATATGTTTGATTTTTACAGACAAGCGCTCTTAAGAGTTCTATTCCTAATGAGATAAACATTTGGTTAAATCATTAAAACGTTATACCCTAATGTTCAAATGTTTTGCTGCGTGGTAGCGAATGGAGAAACCAGTATTATGGCTACTCAAACAGATCCGCAGTCGAAGTTGAGTTTTTATAAAGAAAAATCCTGTTAGAGCGTAGATATTTCAACACAAATTCTGTAATTCCTATAGTGAAATTTTTAAGGTAACCGGCTGTTCTTTCTGTTGTGGCAACGTTATACCTTTCCTTGACCATAAAGCGTTGATATGAAGCTAGTGCTGTAAGTGAAACTTCAAATTCAAGTCCCATTTAATCAAGTTACATTAAACTTTTTGACTTTTATTTTTTGTTACCGACATGACGTTGACTAGCATTTGCTTTAGTTAATTTCCAGTGTACAAAAAGAAGTAATTGCTCCCAGCCAAAAATAGATTTAGCTGAGCGACACTTAGATAAATCATTTCTATATAACCGAAAGTGAGAGAACCAATAGGAACACTAGAAATGGTTAGTGAGAGCGTACGACTCTTATTCAGTTGCAACTCAAACCTACCACCTTCTGTTCAGTACTTCAGACACTGTAACGCTTAGATACAGTAGACTTGTGGCAAGCCAGCTCAATTAATCATGTCCATGGAGATAAACTTTCTGCATGTTGCGAGCATATGATTATTGATATGAGATTCTTGCTCGCAATGCTGCATTCGTTAGATTTCTTATTCATTTTACTACTGCTAAGTATTTTTGATCCAACCGAGCTTACCAGTGGAATTCGCCAGCTGTACAAGACTCGCGAGGGATGGCTCTCATCGTTTCCATGGTGTGAACAGTTTCGGTTTTTTCTTGACTATATTTTTACAAGGCTCAAAGAAAGAAAACGAGAGGAGAAATCATTAACGTATTTGTTGACATGTCGTCAATACTAGACCCGTCCGACCCGTGCGACGAGGAGAACCTGGTATGAGAAAAACTACCTATTGTAAAAAGTACGCCTACGACTGGGCCACCAAAAAGCAAGCACCTCAGGGCTGCGGCTTCACAGCATTCAAAGCGGTATTGTCGCTGAAATGTCGAGAAATGCATTCCGATGTTTGGGAAGCCATTGATGAGCAACTTCTTCCTCGAGTATGAAGAATTCAAACAACAATTATCATTTTATTGATATTGGATGGATTGGATGAGTGACCATCCGGTAAATTATCGATATTTCTGAATTAATTGAAGGAAGAGTACTCCCCAGATGCCACATAGTTGCAACAGCAAGACACGAAACTGGAAAAGAGGTGAGAAAATGTTGTGACGCGTTGCTTCAGATCGAAGGACTCACTCAAATTCCGCATATAAAAGGATCTGTCACCAAGTACTTTAAGGAAAGGCACGATTTAGCTCAACTGTACTTTGATATGGTTCAATGTGTCTTGAGAAGATATAGAAAAAAGACAGGACTATTAGAAACGGAGGAAGACCTGACAGATCTTTACAAATCGCAATTGAATCGCCTCGGGTTGGTAGCGTTGAATGGTTTACTCAACGACAAATTGGATTTGAATGAAAGTGAATTGGGAAACAATGCAAAAGACTTGACTAAATTTGGATTTCTTGCATAAAAGTTTTCAAGAATTCTTTGCAGCATTCTTCATTTGTGCTCAGATTCAAAGCAAGGACATTAGACCTGACGAACTAGTTTCCGATCCAAGGTATTTTGTTAAACTTGAAGAGGTACTTTTGTTTTCGCGCGGAATTTTAGCCATGAAATGCGATGAACAAGTCGTGGCTCTGGTAAAAAGTTTAAGTGCGTGTCCACGAGAGCATCAGGCAGTCGTGCTACATACCATCTCACCGATTTCAGTGAAACTTTGCCAGTCTAAAGGGTCTTCCCCAAAAACTCAAAATTGCAAAGTGGTTTCTGTTTGCGTTATTTCCGGGGGGAGATAGACCACCCCCGGTTTTCATGGGTTTTCTCCAAGAAATCGCCTCAAAACAGGTAAAATGTATGAAGCTCTCACTGCAACTATATTTAACATATTACTCTGACAGTTTGCAGACATGTTGGTATATCCTTAAGGAACGCATGAGACATGTTTCAATTTATTTGATTGACGGTTTGTCAATCAACAGTGCCGAACAAATTACCGTGTTTTTGATCTTTTCGATTCACTCGAATATTTGATAACTTTGAGGTCAAATATCTCCCCTTGCCAGAAAGCTACACTAATTTGAATGCCCCTTTCTAATCCATTATTTCATCTCTGAAAATCATCAAAAGAATTTTTGGGCGCTGCCATATTTTTGTCTTGGTTGCCTTTTGAAATCTGCGACTATGACAAGCTTCCCAACTACGAGTGTCACGCAATTCTGGCTGTAAGCGGCCATTTAAGCAAATAAACCGACATTTTGTAGTTCGTTATACAAGATAATTGATTAAGGAAGCTAAGAAATGTAAACAACTTTCGAGATTTTTTGTAGTAATGGAAATTTCATATTTATAGAGAAGCATATAAGCGAAATATTGTTGAGAAAATCGTAAGGCTTTTTTCTTCTATCGTTTATTTTGGAGATTTTGCAAAAATCAGCAGACATGGCTCTCTTACGGAAAAAATATTCATTAGTCTTTGATTTGATCGTTTATTATCACAGTTTACAATCAAGACATTGTAACAGCAAAGGATATTTTCAGGTCACATGCCGCGTACTTGTTGACATGCAAGTTCCCGTGTACAACAACTTCGGGTCTTGCATACGGTGGATGACGAGAAACTCTGCTCTCTCGCTTGAGAGGAAATATCAATAGCTCTATCAAGTTCATAAATTGCATTATTTCCCCAGAAAATGAGCCTGGAAGGTGTTTTTGTTATCATTCACCACCATAAAGAAATCCTATGCAGAAACGGTATTTGTAGCGTGACCTCGAGCCCTTCCATGAGAAGAACAAAAAATCATTGACCTTTTTTTAAGGTGACAACATCAAAATATTCTTATCACCTCTGCTATTATATTTGCCTGATTTTCTTCTACAAACATCATCTTCATCTGCCATTATTTTCCCTAAATGTCATGGCCTTTCCTGCGTGCACCTACCGGCCAGCTGTTAGAGAGCACCATTGGGTTTCGGCGCGCGGTGTCGGGTTTAGATGTCTAGGTCTCGCTTAAACATCTCTGCACGCTGCAAATAGGCAATTCTTTTGTTTTTAATCATTGCCGTTTATCTATTTTTTGGAAACTTTTGTGAATGATAAACCATTGACGTTACATGTATAATAGGTGATGTGTTTGTTGCACTGAATCCGTGACCCTAAAACACTCACGTACTCGTACGTGTAACGTCGGAAAATGTCACGCATGTACAACACACCTTAGGCACACATTACGTCGTTGCGAATACTTTCTGCTTGCTTCACCAAATCTGTAGCCCCCCAACACATCACGTACCCGTGCACGTAACGTCCGAAAAGCACCTTAGCGAAACGGTCGAAAATAGACATGAAAATTACGAACGTTTACCACACTTGTAAAACTCCTTGGTGAAGTCTGTTATTTTCAGACCAAATGCGTAAGAGATTAAAACAAGTTTTCACTATTTTAGTTCGGGTAGTGATACTCTCCAGTTAATTATGAAAAAAAAAAAGTTTCGTCAAAAAAAAAGGAGAAAAAAGTGTCATCTTGCTTCTAAGCCGGGTCGTGACATACATCCGATGTAAAGTCACGTCGACCTTGGCAGAAAATCAAGCTCACCGTATCATAATGAATTTTTGATACGGCAAGGAGAATCATTGCACTTTGACTAAAAACGTGCCTTTCCTCACGCTCTCGGCATTGATCATTACATTTGGAAACTCATTTCACTCGAATGCGATGTCACTCAGCTCGACGCTTCTTGACTCAGGCTGATGATGCGGCGACGTGACCTCTTTTGACCCTCTCCCCCCCCGAAAGTCCTGTCAAATGTTTCAAAATTTTTTCTCGTCTTGGCTTGCATGCAATTAAAGGCAAATTCTGGACGGTATCTCAAAGTAAATTCTTCATGATTCAATTTACGAAGTCTTTTGTGACAGCCCGAGAAGAAACAATGAAATGAATTCCTACTTCCGTCTACATTGTACACTTCCTCTCTTTTGTACTCCCTAATTATACCATTTAATAAGTTTCTCAGGATGTTATTAAATGTACCAAAGAATTGACTTTCTTCCCCGTGGTCTGCACGCTAAAGCATTTTACACAGTGTTGTAAAATAATTTCTTCGTTATTATTGTATCGACCAGCCTTCATAAGTGTGTAGTTTGCATGGTCGCTCTTTTTCCAAGTTATTTTAAAATGGGGTCAATGTTATGTGACAGCTGGAGATAAACATGTCTGGGACGTCACGTAACTGTAAGAGAATTTCCTCTTCCGGTAATATTTTTCCTTCCTCTCAAGGAGTTAGCGTGACGGATATTGTTAATCCTATCTAGTGTAAGTGTGCAAGCGTCTAAAAAGCCCTCAATTCAATCTAGAACTCGAATTGAGGGAGTCAGGATGGCACACTTGTCTTGTTCATTTGTACGTTAGTGCAGTACCAAATGTAATTTTTCTTCTCCGGGACGACAACGACTCATACCCCTAACTTCGTGCATGGATACCATAAAAGAACACTTGAGAGACGTCAATGTATCTCAGATGCGTTTCCTCCGAGAAAGAGCTTATTTTAGCTCGTGTTGGCTTGTTTGGAGATTCTGAAGGCCACTATTCCACGGTATGCCCTAAACATCGTGCACGACTTGGTGTGAGATTGAGACCTTCGACTAAATGCCAGCATCCCCTCCATGGAAATCGGAGAGGTAAGGTTGAGAGAGGAGTAAATCTGAAGATGGCACGAGAAGTCAAAGCAAAGTGGAACACTGTCGTTTCAGTTGGTGCGGGTAATTCACTATTGCATTTTGTGTCATCATGTAGACTGATTATATACCGAATTGTTGTAAGACGCGTAACGTATCTTAGAGTCGATGAATAGGGTATATGGAAAAAGCTTACTCAGGGGGAGCTTATCTGAACATCACTTTTTCTTACTTGTAACTTGTGACCGATTTGAAGATTATATCATATGTTTGTCAGGTATATGCAGATACTGCAGAGGCGCTCACATAAACAGTTTGGAAGCGGGCGATCCTCCCTCTGACATCGAAACTGTAACAAGTGAAATCCCAGTTGCAACAGAGGTGGAGTCCATGGACCAGACTGCAGGACCGTCTCAGGAACAGAGAGGAAGGGAGTCCCCTGAGACAGCCGAAGACGAATTTGTGTTGCCACGTTACGCGTACGATTTCGAGTTGAAATTGGCAGTGAGATAAGACTACATGTCATTCCACAATGTGTTTTCATGATGTGTAGAGGCCGAAAGAAAATATTGCAATACATGTTAATAATACGTAACTCATTTTCATACAGAATACCCAGAATTATTCCTTGCTGAGCCCAAACGTTCTGAATTGCAATATTCTGAGTTTTGATGTTTTAGACATAGTGATCTATGCTGCGTCATTGGACCTGTGCATTTCACTGTCGTCCCCATTATCAAATATATCACAATAACAATTGCGATCGTAATTGTTAAGAATACGATTTATCATTATTGTCATTATTATTATTATTACCATTATTATCATCATTAGGAAGAAATGTATTCCTATTAATAATTCGTGTGGTGGAGTCAGATGCGCGGAGTTTTCTGTCAATCGCCAAACAAGCTTTTTCTCTCTAATTTCTTTTTGCTACAGCAGGGCGACCCGAATTCAGACATTCTCTCGTCGTCGTCGCAGGAGTCGTCGGTGGGGGTAGAGACGTCTCGCGAGTGGCAGCTTACTCCGCGGGTTAAGCATCAGCTGCGGTACCTTAACAGCTATCTAATGAAGTCAACTGATGGCCGAATTAGCCCGGTCAGGTCTCAGTGCAAGTCCGATATTATGACTATCTCATCGTCGTCGCAACGGTACTACCCCAAAAAAGCCAGCCAAGCTGTTGATACCGTGTTGAATGCTATTGCCCCGGGGAATTCGTCGTGGCTGCTTCAGAAAACTTTCGAAAAGTACCATAGCGAACGAGCTGTCTCTGTTACTTCTGAAGAGGACATCTTAGTGAACAGACTAGTGACCCTCTACAATGAAGCTAACTGTTGGTACAACCAGCAATAAATTCTCTCCCTCTTCACCGGCGACTACAGTAAAACGGAACTTCTACAGCTTGTTCCGGGACTGAACTGTTACTATCACACTTAAAATAAATACTAAATCAGAAATGCTTTGAACTTCAGGTGTGCGCTGCCTCGCAGAAAAAGTCATTGGCGGGTCTGGACAACACGCAGACGGATGGTGTCAATGCAGTCGCCTCCCTAGAGGAGATAATTGATTTTTTGAAGGAAATTGTTGAGAATGATGACGATGTATCTATATTTGTGGCTTGTTAACAGTATTTTCTGAGGGGAGGTAGTTCAGGGCTCACCATGGAAGAGAGAATTTGAGGATGTTAAGGTTGAGAGAAAGTTTAGAGAAGTCTCACCCTCTCTGACTATGAAGCCATCTTTACATTCTAACACCCGATTCATTCAAAACCTGCATATGCTTAAAAGCTACGACCGTTTTCATTTGTGTGCCTGCATAATCAGCGCTAGGGATTGTTGAAATTTAGGTCAGTTTTGAGATAGGAACCATTGCTCTTATAAGTGTCCTTCTCTACGTGGTCCCCCAGATAGCCTCCTTGAAACTTGCCCTTTTGCTTATAATTCTTGACGTCTCATGGATTGCACATGCTGTTAAGGGCACACGAGCGTTTATAACCAATGTATTCCTCTCAATGCAGGCCTTCAAGATAATAAGGCAAGAGAAATTGCCTCACGTCTGCGATCTGGTAAACGCTATCTATCCACCGACTTGAAGCTGCACATTTCAAGTGAGACGCCTTGTGCAGATCATTGCAGTGTATACGCGCTGAGTAGCGATGAAGCTGAGTACCGTGAAACCTGTTCACATCAGCGCAGCATCGGTTGTGAGGCATTTTTCTTTATGAGTATATCCCACATGTTGCAATCAAAAATTGAATTTTACCAGCAAATAGTAGAATGCCGTCATATACATTGAATTTTGTTGTTACTTATATTCTCATTCTTTCCATAACAACAAGGAGAAACAGGAGGAACTCCAGCATGACCTTCAATCGGCCATACCAAAAACTTGAAGAATGGAAGTCGCACATTGTACGATCTGTTTACCAAGATGCTGCAAAGACTGCTGCTATCGATACCCTTTCACAAAGCAGCGTGTTTTTAATCATGAATTAGGCTATGAATTTCTTACCAATAAGTGAGACGCAGCGCGATTGGTTTGGCAAAAAGGAAAGTCCTGGCACATTACTGTTGCCCTTAACGAAGCAGACAGCGAGGAAATTGAGGTTTGTTTAATGTTGAAACATTACTAGAGCCATTCTTTTTTCCAAGTTAGTATACAACCCTTAAATAAACTCTGATATGTTGCACTTTGACTGCACCGACGCGAAAATATGAAAAGGCGAGTTTATTAGAGCTTGGACAACTAACTGCCCCGAAGCCAAAACCAAAAAATGTATCAGAGATTCCGGATTGAATTTTTTTTTTTAATTAATCACTCTAATATTCTCTTCAGACACGAACCTACATTCATATATTTGATGAGTGCGCTCAGAACTGGTTTGCGGTGGCGTCTATAATCGAACACACGTTGACAACACTGAAGGCTTTGAAGCCAAATCTCAGCCAAGTGTACTTGAGATCAGACAACGCCGGTTGTTACCAGGTGGATCTTGGATGGGCCCTTCGGAAAACGCGAAAAGCAGTTGCCTTTTTTCATAGAGCAAAAAATTATCTCGCAGACGTGTTCTGAACAGGGGAGGAAACTGGTAAGAAGGCAACTGCCTCTGATATGGCCCCCAAAATGAAGAGTTCAAGAGACGACACAGGCCAGAAAATGTTCTCTAAGACTGACTGGTTGACAGAGCAGTAGATCGCTCGATATTTCAGCCGGCTTTCTGCCCTGACTAGAACAGGTCTATTGCGGAGGTCCCCCTCTGTAAGAATGACTGAGGATGAATAGGCTGATGCAGACGAGTTAGCTTTAGAAGTCGACACTGACCGTACAAGGCAGAAATAAGGAGGGACCTTGAACTTTAAAGTATTCATTTCCGAGGGGTGCGGTTGTCAACTTGAAATCCCGTCCAAGGTTAGAAAGGCCAATTTTTGCCTTATTTCATTTGTTAGCTTCCGGAGGTAAATTTTAATTAATTACGCATCGCAATTCGTTGTTTGATTTGCAAGCAAAAAGAGCTCAGCTTGTAGTGAGAACTTATAACCATTTCTTAGTTGACAGTTTGCCCTATTCAGACACCCGTGAAGTCCCTATCTAATTTAGTTTTCTTAACTTTTTGGCATATGTGAAGTCGCAAAATTTAAACGAAGACAGCATGGGAGGGTGCAGCTACCATTAGACTACTAAAAAATACAGACCTTTGCGTCTCGCTTTTCGTTCAAATTTCTTGTCATTACTCCCGAAAACAACTGGATATGATTCGCATTTTTCCCTATATAACCTAACCTAAATGGAAACTTGCACGAAGCCCACTGATCAAAATATTACGGGCTCATTCTTTAAGTGACGCAATTTAACGCCAACTCTCGATCGAGAGAGATGCAGATTTTCTACCTGTAGTTACAACATGAGTTTACACAACATATATATTTTACGACCAAGAAGGAAGAAAATAGCAAAGAGATCTGCAGAATATTCTGAACTTATTATCTGGCAGACGGCTTGTAGCAACGTGCTTGAGTAATTCCAATTGCTATGAAACATTTTGGAGTCACGCCACAGACATTAGTTCGGCAAAGTTCTGCATGAGATGTTTGATGGTAGAAAGTGACTACGAAAAAACCGTTATAGTTTTATTTTTAAGGAATACTAGCGCAGTTTATAAATTCGGGATATAACTTCTAATATTTCGTTTCAAGTGAGAAGGCTAAGCTTCTTGTCTGTATTGCACACGTCATGGGAACTTGCGTGTCAACAAGTAGGCGGCATGTGTCTTTGAAATCTCCTTTCCTGTTACAATGTCTTGATTGTAAACTGTGATAATAAACGATCAAATCAAAGACTAATGAATTTTTTTGCTATAAGAGAGCCATATTTGCCGATTTAAGCAAAATCTCTAAAGTAAACGACAGAAGAGAAAAACGCTACGATTTTCCCATCAATGTTTCGCCCACATGCTTCTCTATAAATATGAAATTTCCATAACTACAAAAAATCTCGAAAGTTGTTTACATTTCTTAGCTTCCTAGATCAATTATCTTGTATAAAGAGCTATAAAATGTCGGTTTATTTGCTTAAATGACCGCTTACAGCCAGAATTGCCTGACACTCATATTTGAGAAGCTTGTCACAGTCGCAGATTTCAAAAGGCAACCAAGACAAAAATATGGTAGTACCCAAAAAGTTTTTAAATGATTTTCAGAGATGAAGCGATGGATTAGAAAGGGGCATTCAAATCAGTGTTGTAGCTTTCTGGCAAGGGGGGATATTTGACCTCAAAGCTATCAAATATTCGAGTGAATCGAAATGATCAAAAACACAGTAATTTATTCGGCACTGTTGATTGACAAACCGTTAATCAAAATAAATTGAAACATGTCTCATGCGTTCCTTAAGGATGCACCCTTTGAGGGGGGAGGGGAATGGGGGATGGGGTTTACATGATTTGCAATAAACGGAAGCTGATCAGTTGTCGCCAACAGAGTTTTCAGGGGGACTCTAGAAAACTGACCGCCAATTGACTGTAAATGAGGAATCATAAGTATATATTATGGGGGAAGCAGGTAAATTAAGTCGTAACACAACCAAAATCCTCCAGCCCCCCATAGGCGATAAATAATGAGCGGCACCTTACAACATGAAGCTAGTCTTTCCGAATGTGTGACTTAGGGCTCAATTCAGATTTTATATTCACTATTTGAGGTTGCACAGATAACTTGCAAGTTGTAGGAACAAGGTCAATAATTTTTTAGTAGAGCTTTATGCTTTTCCTTTGTAGGCGTCAGCTTAAAAATATATTTGAGAGCATTTATCCTGTAATTTAAAATCAGTCGCAAATTAAAGTTCCTTTCTTTAATCCCCGCAGGACCATCCGACTCTCTGTCCATGAGTTGATTGCGTACAATATTCTGATCAGGTCCATCTAGGTCAGTCCTTCTCGCCTAGCCAGTCTTTGGACGGGTCGATGATGGAGACGTCAAAGGAACAGACTCAAAGGCTTAGTTTACAGTTTAGCTTTGCTGATCAGACTCCAGCAATTAGTAATCAGAAGGAGGGAGGTTTTGATTGGGATTAAGCATTGAGCGTCGAAGGTGGAAGTTTCTGGCCGTGTTTTTAAGGGGTGGGGGGGGGGGGGAGGGGCGGATTCCGGCCTTTAAAAATTTTGAAGACATAAGAAGACGAACGCATCACTCGTCGGTAGTTTTGGCAATAAGATGGTACTTGAAATCTGCCGTGCGTGTCTTGTTAAGATGCGTGACCTGTAGTGAGAGGTGGTATAGAGTGAATCACGCGTTGTTGTGTGGAAGCAACTCTAACGAAAACTCGTCTCCAGCTTTAGGAGAAAAAAAAGTTGCTTATTGTTCATGTGAACCTTAAAAGAATACCGTTCTAATTTTTTTTGAACGATTTTTCTTCCTGAGGCCGAGAAACGCATTGCAAAGTTAGTTTCATTGCGTGATAGTCACGGTGTTACTCGATTTTAGGTGTTATATTTCATTTGAGAATAATGTTATCTGCGCATGTCATGAACAACTCCCTTCTCTGAGTCTGTTAGAATACCTACATTTTATGACTTTCTTCGCTCTCTCGACGGAAGATCAGGAAACAAGGGAACGAATCGGTTTAAACTCACATTGCTGTTCATGACAAGAGTTGACGCGAAGAAAGAGCAGGTACGTATACAGACAAAATAGTTAAGTTATTCACTCCGTAACTTTAACTTTTACTTCAATAACCCGTTGTTGACTTACGGTATTTCACTCGCGTAAATGCGTATGATTACGAAAATTTTAATACAAGCCTTTGGAAATAAGCGTATGGTGAAGATATACCTGATACATAAGCTACTTTTTTTCTCTTTTCAGGTCGATTGCGTACCCTCTACACGTACCCCGGGTGTAATTATTTCGTTTAAAGCGCCATTCTGAGAGGTAAGTAGATTCATGAATTATGAATTGATGCGCACTAAAAGGTCACTTTATTTGAATTTCATACTTTAGTAAGGGTCTGTTTTGGACTCAGACCAGCTGTTTTACTTCCAGCAGTCGTTTGTGATCTAGATTAAAGGGACAGGGAAATGCTTTAGAGAAGATTGGAACACGCAATACGTATCAGTCTAGGCGGAAGTTGCTATTTTCGAAGGCGACAAGAAACTGAAAGCGAAAGCCTTTACTCACAGTTCGTTTTCTGGTGCTAGAGAATGACTTGCCTTCTCTAATTCAATGACTTATTTTCGGAGAACTCGACTGAGGCATTATTTATCGATGATTTTTTTTTCAACAAAATTATTGTGCTTTTAAATTCAATCTGATAAACCATAGGACATTTGACCACAAGTAATGTTTGGGACAAATCGTGCAGTCTTGGTTATAGTTAACTAATTTTCCACAAAGTGTAACTCTCATTTGATGCATATAAGGTGATAAATCTAATAGTGCTAAAACATAATATTAACAGAGAGGCTTTCTTATACAGAAAACCCAAAAGATAGGGAATACTTCCATAACAAATAACCACTGAGGAGGGTGGGATGGAAAGAAAATGGCGAATGAGGTTCCGTGTGCACTGAAGAGGCTATTGAGCATTTGAACTCTAATTCCAAAGCAATCTTTCTTTGTGCCTTAGCATATAGCTTTACTTTACCAGTAACAGGAACCACTGAATAGTCTGCAGATGTTAAATTATGCAACATCCGATTCAAAGCTAAGTTTCCCAAAAACTATTGAAGTTTTCCTTGGCAATTTGTTTAATGAAATATTTATATATTATATATTATATTTATATATTATCCTCAGTTCCCGGTTCAACTTGCTGTGTTCTAAAAATAGCAAACACATGCAGTATCCATGAATTGAAATATCTGAAGGTTTTACCATTGTAGGATTCCTCTTGAGTTCAATTATTTTCCAACAACCCCTTTTGAGCATGATTGAGTGAAACAGCCTTATGTCATCTATGTCTTTCAGATTGTCCTAAAGCTTTCTTCAGTTCAATACACTGTTCAATAGCAACAATTACTGCCTTAACCCTTTAACTCCCAGATCCAATTTTTAATTCTCCTTACTGTCAGTTATACAATTCTTATAATGTTAGTTCAGAGGATTTAGTATTAGATCAACTAATTATCCCTGAATTGAAATTTTTCTTAATTCTTGTCACTTATTTGGTTGATTGTAAGGAGAAATTTGGTGTTGGTCACTCATGGGAGTTAAAGGAATAAATATAGCACCTTAAATGGAATTTTTGTGACTGTCAATATCTCTCACATTTGATTAATATTTATTTTATGTTTTTCTTTTTCAGAAATTATTACATTTCCATCATTTTCTGACTGCTCATATTGTGATTTTTTGAAGGCAGGAAATCTTAACAGGGTAGGTATATATGTTTTTTTTTCCATTTTACCCTCTTTAATATAAGGCATATATGAAAGGATTTTTTGTGTCTTATTTTCATGGGAATGAAAAATGTTTATGTTATTATGGGCTATTCTCTTTTTTTCATGAATATCAGTTTGCTTTGAATATGAAATATAATGTTAAAGTAGCAAGATAGGTCACTAATTAAATTTGCATCAATCTTTAACCAGTGGTTCGATCCTTTGAATTTATGCTCAGGAGTATAAATTGAATGTTGTCATCCTTCAATAGTGTTTGACATCATGTCTTATTATGTTGGACCTTGCAGCTGAAATGCATGTAATGATTAGAAAGTTGCTTTGGTTGTTACAGGTGTAATGACCAGTATAGGATGCAACTGCTCGCTCTAATACAAGGTTCAGTATTTGTAACCATCCATATGATTTTTGGGAGAAAGGTGATAGCAAGCTTAAGCTCACAACACCCTTCTACTTGAAAACATCCATGTTTATAATTATGAACTTCTTGATTAGCAAAAACAAAGTTGGAACATTTGGCTGTGTATGAGTTGCATTAGGATTTAAAGCAGACACTTCAATTACTTTTTTTCATGTGGAGGTTACTTTTGATGATGTTTGTAGCATATTGAAGCACAAAATCTAACTCAGTGCTGGATGAATTGTGACAATTACATGTAAACAATCCAAAATGTTCAAGATATTCATAAATCACAGTTATACAGCCAAAATGTTTGTGTAAAAGTATATTTCATTGGATGGCCAGAGGGATTTTTAGGGGATGGTAAAAATAATGAAAATCATCATGGCCCATACCATTTTAAAACTGCTTAAATGATGAAATTTAAAATATTTCATATCTAGCCCAATCATGGATTTTTAGATTAAGGAGACCTTTAATTGTTTAGAAAATAATAATCTGAAAGTTGACTTTGTGGCAAATGGCTAATATATAATAATAATATTTTTTTCCAATGAAAAGTTTGTGAAAATGGCTGGAATGCTGAAAGGTTTAAAATGATTTAAGTAAGACATATATATTCATTGAATCTCACCAGAGGAACAAAGCTAACAGAACTCAACACAAGGAAGAACTTGTGGATAAGATTTTTTCTAAAATGGGTGTACTTTGTACATGTAAATAAGAGCAGGTAACATTATTTTGTTATGGATATTACATAATGTCCATAATAAAACCAGTCCTCTTTTTTTGTTTTCTCTGAAATTAAAAACCATTTTTTTTTGTCAGCCTGGCTCCTTGTTCACTTTTTAGGGGCCTAAACTTGAGTGTTGTAAATTATCGAAATCCTGGAAAACACATGAAAACATAAAGCCCCCTTCATGTAATGGAAATCATATTAAAGACATTACATTACAGACATCACATTATAGACATATTGTATTATGGACATTATGACTGCATGACTTTAATTATGGTAATTCTCTTTGGAGAAATAAAATGCTACATGCACACCAATTTTATTCAAATTTATCACATCCAAGTTTTCAGTGCTTTTAACTAAACACCATTAACAATAACCATAACAACAACTGTACATTGATTAGGAGAAGTAACACCATGCTGACATGAGGAGTATAAATTTCAAAAAAGCGTGAGTCCAAGTGTGAATAAAGTTTTTTGAGACATACATGTATATTTAGAGTCAGCACCTTCTTTTATAATATCTGAAGATAACAAATTAAAATATAACATGCAATGTTTCAGAAATGTAGCTTAAAACAAGCAATACTTCAACTTTCAAAGGCCATTGCACTGATAATACTATAGAGAAAGTTGTCAATTCATGCAGTTCAGTGCATTGTAACTTTCCAAAATAGTATAAACTGGCTCATTAACAGTCAATGAATAGTACTCTTACAAAAAGATCAGAACAATCCAAGTTTTGTAATTAAAGCAGTGTTTAACTACTGCAATCTGCAGCTAGTTTGATTATTTATTTGAAAACATTTTCTTTTTGAAGATATTTAAAAAGCCTCTTGATATATGAAGACTAAGGAAACTGTGGTACTGCCTTGGTGGGAGAGTATACCAGGATAATTTAGTATTAGTTGAGTTGATAAGGTTTAAAAAGATGACATTTTGAGTGTTAGCCCTTTGTCAGAGCAAACAAATTGTCAGCTTTTAACCTCATCGCAGAGGCAAATTTACATTTATTTATCAACTTGGCTGACAATAAGAAAGTACTTTGATACAATCATATAATGTTGCCGTTAATACCACTTATAACCTTGGGGCACCTGTTAGTGCCCTTATTTGTGACTGTCATTGTCTTTCATAAATGATATATAGTAACTGTTGTTCTGCTGCTTGTCTTTTCAGACTTTCTGACTTTATCCCTGATTCAAGGGTTATTTTCTTGAACCCAGGAAACTCTATACAAGATAGGAGGACTTGCTGCTCCTTTTTTTCTCTAATTTTTGAAACTTGCCTTCATTTTGTCAATCTGTATTAACCCTTTAATTGTCATGAGTGACCAAGACAGAATTTCTCCTTACAATATCAACACAATATCAACCAGAGAAGTGATGAGAGTAAAGAAATGTATAAATTTGGGGATGATTAGTTGATCCAATATTACTGTAAATTCTCTGAACTAACCTTATAAGAATTGTATGGTTTGGAGTAACGAGAATTACAAATTTGATGTGAGAGTTAAAGGGTTTACTTAATAATTTATTTGCAGGGAATAATTTTGTCCTGTTTGCATATGTATAGAATTCTGCATGCTTTTATCTCACTCATATCCATGTAGTATCAATTATTTTTTCTGGTAATGTTATGTCAAGAACTATGCATTATATTACTTACCTATTTAATTATGTTGTGATCGATGGTTGTGATTATGTTTGGCTACAAACATGTGGAAATACTCTTAGAAAATGTTGCTGAAATTCTGGTGGTCCTTTTAATATACTGCTGGTTGAATTACTGTGTACAGCTAGGTTTGTGGAGTGCTTTAACTGTATGTTGACTTATGAATATTAACATTTGAGAGACTCGATTTTATGCTGATTGAGTCATCTGTTTGGTTCCTGTGTTGGGTGGTAATTTGGTCACTGATTAAGACTTATAAATGTATGTAAAATCAAAGTTTAAACTCCCCTCCTAAAACAGGAATATGGAAGATCTTGTGCAGAAATCTGGTTCCATCCTTGACAAAGTACATAATCACCCCACACTTGCATGTCTTGGGAAATTAGTACATTCTTGCAAACTGTCTATCATAGGTTTTGCCAAGTTAAACCTAACTTAAGTCCTTCAATTAAGGTACTCTTTGGCAATTAGCAGCTACCATGTCAATTTTGTGTAAATTATTTTTTTCATGTGGAGAGGTTACTTCTGATGATGCTTGTAGCATGTCAAAGCACAAATTCTAACCCAATGCTGGATGAATCATGAAGATCATGTAAACAATCCAACACATTCAAGATATTCATAAATTGCCATTACATAAAGCCATTGACGGCCAAAACATTTGTGTAGAAGTATATTTCACCAGATGGCAAGAACAATTTTTACAGTATGATAAAAATAACCAAAACCATCATGACCTATTCTATTTTACAACTGCCTCAATAGTGAAATTTAAAAAGAAATTATTTCATATCTAGCCCAATCATGGATTTTTGCATAAATTATTTTTTTCATGTGGAGAGCTAGCCAAGGTTACTTTTAATGATGTTTTTAGCATGTCGAAGCACAAAATCTAATCCAGTGCTGGACAAATCACAAAGATCAAACAATTCAAAATGTTGTGGATTAGGAGACCCCAAATTGTTTAAAAAATAGTAATCTGAAAGATGACTTTGCGGGAAATGGCCAAGAAAGGCTGTTTATTTTTGTCCAATGAAAAGCTGGCACACTGAAAGGTTTAAAATGATTTCAGTAAGACACAATTGTATTCCTTAAGTCTCACCAGAACAACAAAACTAACAGAACTCAACACATAGAAGAACTTGCAGATAGGATTTTTTCCAAAATGGGTGTACTTTGTAAATGAGAGCAAGTGCAATTGGCTTACTAAGAGTCAATGAATAGTACTCTTACAAAAAGATCAGAACAATCTAAGTTTAGTTATTAAAGCAGTGTTTAACTTCTGCAATCTGCAGTTAATTTGATCATTTATTTGCAAACATTTTATTTTCAAAGATATTTAAAAATCCTCTCAATATATGAAAGACTTGGAATATTGAAAGGTCCAGTGCCTTTCAGCTCTTTGGAGCCACAGTAGACTCTTCTCTTGTGGAAAATATCAGTATTGCTCCTCAGAGGCCAGTTAAATGTTTTCAAAACTTGGTGAAGAAATTTGATTTCAACCTCATTATCAGTAACCCTAAGGGCTCTTCCAATGTAAAACTTGTTGTCACACTAGAAACCTGTACTGCATCTCAGAAAGCAAGAACCAAAAGACAGCAGAAATACTAGTTAGAGCATGCTCAATAAAATGGAATTGTAAGGAGCATGCTCCATATGAGATACTCCACCTACCACAGTTACATGTACACCCAAGTGTGATATTAATGCTTTGGTTATCAGCACAACCAGAAAAGAGAATTAACCTTTAACTCCCAAGATCTGTTTGTTAATTCTCCCCTCTAGCTGCTACACATTTCCTTGTAAATTAGTTATGAGAACTTGGTGCTAGATGAAGATAGCAGCTTCTACCTGATAAGTTTGAATATTCTCATCACCTGTTTCCTGAATAATGTATGGATTTGTAGGGAGAAGTTTTACATTAATCACCTCTGGGAGTTAAAGGGTTAACTTGTAATTGGGCCTGATTAAGATAAATTTATCAGTTCTGACAAAGCCAATTATAAAAAGCTCATAGATAAACAAAACTATGCTTTCTCACCAGTGTTAAAAAAAGGTTCCACAGTGTAATGTCTGTAACAAAAATTGTGTTATGTCCACAACAGGAAGTTTTTAGCTCAAGCTCAGATCTTAAACTACAGAATAAGGGATACAACAAGATTTTTAAAAAGCTAATGAAGCAGCTTTGTTCCTATTATTTTAAAATAATTTTTGTCTGAATAGTCAATTCACATGGAAAAAAGTGTCGAGCGAACACAAAAAATTGTAGGTTGATTTTTTAACCCAAAAATTTTAGAAGCCTTTGTCAAAGAAAGGAAAGTTGCTTTTCTGCTGATGGTCATGTACCCTAGCTGTGTGAAATGTTTGTACAAATTATACATTGAAAACTGTGCAAAATAAGTTTTTTAAGGAAATTAGGTTCCAAAAAATTGGTCTCTGAATGTAATGTCTGTAACATGGAATTGCCCTCGTGATTCTCGGAATCATGATGGTGCATTTTATTTCAAAGAAACAGGTGTCAAAGTGACTTTTAAGACTTTATTATGTCCTTACAATCATAGAAAAATTGTGCAGGTGGATTTTACTGATGAAAATAGAATCTTATATATGATTAATGATAGAACCGAAGTGTTTATTGAGTAAGGTGTAGAAAGAGATGAATATGTATAATGAAAGGTTTTAAAATTGAATGCTCTTCCAGCTTGTAACACAAGCATGAATGAGTGATTTTTTTATAACAATATCTAATAAACAATAACTTTCTATTAAGCTGTTGTTTCTTAGCTCCGCCTGAACAGTTAATGAGCTAGAGTGATATTCCCTGAGGAGGACAGCCTGCATAATCTATGACCAATCAAAGTTCTGCAGAGCACAGTTCACTGCTAATATTACAGATCTATATGTTTTTCACTACTGTTAGTAAATGTCATGAGAACAATGGGCATTTTGCATGATGTGTTGGTGTGTTGTGTGTGTGTTATCACCTTTGTCCCTGAAATCATATGGAGGGTCACATTTGGTCAGCCTTTGTGAATCATGGTGGTTTTTGTTGTTGTTGTTGTTGTTGTTGTTGTTGTTGTTTTTTAATTCCAGTTGAATTGTGATAATTATAAATGAATAAAGGGGGTAAGTTTCTAAAGAAACTGGTGCTGCCTTCGTGGGAGAGTAAACCAGGATAATTTAGTATTATCAACTGAGTTGATAAGGTTTAAAAAGATGACATATGACATTTTGAGTGTTAGCTCATTGACAGAGCAACAAATTGTCAGCTTTTAAACTTGTCACAGTAGCAAATTTACATTATCAATTAACTCAGCTGATAATATGAAATTACTTGGATATAATTATAAAATGATGCGGTTAATACCACTTACAACTTAAGGCACCTGTTCGTGCCCTTATTTGTGACTGTCTTTGTCTTTCATAACTGATATTTAGTAACTGTTGTTCTGCTGCTTCCCTTTTCAGACTTTCTGACTTTATCCCTGATTGAAGGGTTATTTTCTAGAACCCAGGAAACTCTATACAAGGTAGGAGGACTTGCTGCTCTTTTTTTCTCTCATTTTTGAAACTTGCCTTCATTTTGTCAATCTGTATTAACCCTTTAATTGCCATGAGTGACCAGGACAGAATTTCTCCTTACAATGTCAACGGAATATCAACCAGATAAGTGATGAGAGTAAAGAAATGTATAAATTTGGGGATAATAAGTTGATTCAATACTAAATTCTCCGAACTAACATTATAAGAATTGTGAAGTTTATATGAAATAATTCATATTTGTACTGCGGTTGTAGATGAAAGTGAAATGTGATCATCGCAGTAAATTTTCCAATTTAAGCAATTGGAAAGAAGAAGCCTGAAAAAAAAAAAAAAAATCAGGGCTTCAACGGGATTCGAACCCGTGACCTCCGCGATACCGGTGCGACGCTCTACCAACTGAGCTATGAAGCCACACATTGGGAGCGAGGTCAATTTATTGAATTCATATCTTCCCGTGCAGTGAAATGATGTGAAGTTTATATGAAATAATTCATATTTGTACTGCGGGTGTAGATGAAAGTGAAATGTGATCATCGCAGTAAATTTTCCAATTTAAGCAATTGGAAAGAAGAAGCCTGAAAAAAAAAAAAAAAAAATCAGGGCTTCAACGGGATTCGAACCCGTGACCTCTGCGATACCGGTGCAATGCTCTACCAACTGAGCTATGAAGCCACACATTGGGAGCGAGGTCAATTTATTGAATTCATATCTTCCCGTGCAGTGAAATGATGTGAAGTTTATATGAAATAATTCATATTTGTACTGCGGTTGTAGATGAAAGTGAAATGTGATCATCGCAGTAAATTCAATAAATTGACCTCGCTCCCAATGTGTGGCTTCATAGCTCAGTTGGTAGAGCATCGCACCGGTATCGCGGAGGTCACGGGTTTGAATCCCATTGAAGCCCTGATTTTTTTTTTTCAGGCTTCTTCTTTCCAATTGCTTAAATTGGAAAATTTACTGTGATGATCACATTTCACTTTCATCTACAACCGCAGTACAAATATGAATTATTTCATATAAACTTCACATCATTTCACTGCACGGGAAGATATGAATTCAATAAATTGACCTTGCTCCCAATGTGTGGCTTCATAGCTCAGTTGGTAGAGTGTCGCACCGGTATCGCAGAGGTCACGGGTTCGAATCCCGTTGAAGCCCTTTTTTTTTTTTTTTTTTTTTTTTCAGGCTTCTTCTTTCCAATTGCTTAAATTGGAAAATTTACTGCGATGATCACATTTCACTTTCATTATAAGAATTGTATGGTTGGGAGTAAAGAGAATTACAAATTTGATGTGGGAGTTAAAGGGTTAATAATTTATTTGCTGGGAATAATTGTGTCCTGTTTGCATATGTTTAGAATTCTAAGCTATTGTTTCTTAGCTCTCCTTGAACAGTTAATGAGCTAGAGTGATGTTCCATGAGGAGGGAAGCCTAGTAGATATATGTAATCTATAAATTATCAAAGCTCTCCAGATTACAGTTCACTGCTAATATTATAAATAAAGGGGGTAAGTTTCTAAAGAAACTGTGGTGCTGCCTCAGTGGGAGAGTATACCAGGATAATTTAGTATTATCAATTGAGTTGATAAGGTTTAAAAAGATGACATTTTGAGTGTTAGCCTTTTCATCAGAGCAATTGGGCTGACAAAGGAATTGTCAGCTTTTAAACTCATCACAGTGGTGAATTTACATTATCAACTCAGCTGATAATATGAAATTAATTTGATATTATATAATGTTGTGGTTAATACCACTGATAACCTTGGGGCACCTGTTAGTGCCCTTCTTTGTGACTTTCATTGTCTTTCATAACTGATTTATAGCAACTCAGTGTTGTTCTGCTGCTTTTCTTTTCAGACTTTCTGACTTTATCCCTGATTCAAGGGTTATTTTCTTAACCCCAGGAAATTCTATACAAGGTAGGAGGACTTGCTGCTCTTTTTTTCTCTCATTGTTGAAACTTGCCTTCATTTTGTCAATCTTTATTAACCCTTTAATTGCCATGAGTGACCAAGACAGAATTTCTCCTTACAATATCAACACAACATCAACCAGATAAGTGATGAGAGTAAAGAAAAATATAAATTTGGGGATAATAAGTTGATCCAATACTGAATTCTCTGAACTAACATTATAAGAATTGTAGGATTGGGAGTAAGGAGAATTACAAATTTGATGTGGGAGTTAAAGGGTTAATAATTTATTTGCTGGGAATAATTGTGTCCTGTTTGCATATGTTTAGAATTCTGCATGCTCTCATTTCACTTATATCCATGTGAGTATTAATTATTTTGCCTGGTAATGTTATGTCAAGAACTATACATTATATTAATGACCTATTTAATTATGTTGTGATCGATGGTTGTGCATGATTATGTTTGGCTACAAACATGTGGAAATACTCTTAGAAAATGTTGCTGAAATTCTGGTGGTCCTTCTGATATACTGCTGGGTTAGTTACTGATTACATGCAGCTAGGTATTTGAAGTGTTTCAACTGTATGTTGACTTATGAATATTAACATTTGAGAGACTCAATTTTGGGTCATTGATTAAAACTTATTAATTCATATAAAATCAAAGTTTAAGCTCCCCTCCTAATACAGGAATATGGAAGATCTTGTGCAGAGATCTGGTTCCATCCTTGGCAAAGTACATATGGATTAGCAATTATCACCCCATGCTTGCATGTCTTGCATGGGAAATTAGTACATTCATGCAAAGTGTCTATCATTAAGGTTTTGCCAAGTTAAACCTAACTTAAGTCCTTTAAGGAACCCTTCGGCAATTAGTGGCTACCATGATGATTTTGCATAAATTATTTTTTTTGTGTGGAGAGGTTTAACTTTTAATAATTTTTGTAGCATGGACGTCGAAGCACAAAATCTAACCCAAGCTGGATGAATAACGAAGATCATATAAACAATCCAACATGTTCAAGATATTCATAAATTACCATTACATATAGAGCCATTGACGGCCAAAACATTTGTGTAAAAGTATATTTCATCGGATGGTAAGAGCAATTTTTACGAGATGGTAAAAATAACCAAAACCATCATGACCTATTCATATTGACCTATGTGTAAATAGTGAAATTTAAAATATTTCATATCTAGCCCACTCATGAATTTTTGGAATAAGGAGACCCTAAATTGTTTAAAAAACAGTAATCTGAAAGTTGACTTTGCAGGAAATGGCCAAGAGAGGCTGTTTATTTTTGTCCAATGAAAAGTGTATGAAAATAGCTCTTTTTTTGTTTTCTCTGAAATTGAAAACCAGTTTTTTTTGGTCTGCTTGGCTCTTTTTTTACAAATTCTAGGGGCCTAAACTTGAGTGTTGTAAATTACCAAAATCCTCGAAGAGCACAAGAAAAAATAAAGCCCACTATATGTTATGGACATTATGTTACAGACATTATATTACAGACATCACATTATAGACATTATATTATGGACATTATGACTGCATAACTTTAATTATGGTAATTCTTTTGGGAGAAATAAATGCTACATGCATACCAATTTTGTTCAAATTTATGACATCCAAGTTTTCAGTGTTTTTGACTAAACACTAATAACCATAACAACAACTGTACATTAGCAGTAGCAACACCAAGCTGACATGAGGAGTATAAATTTCAAGAAGTTTGAGTCCAAGTGTGAATTAAGTTTACTGAAAGACATGTCATATTTCGAGTCAGTACCTTCTTTTATAATATCTGAAGATAACAAATTAAAATATAGCATGCAATGTTTCAGAAATGTAGCCTAAAACAAGCAATACTACAACTTTCAGAGGCCGTTGCACTGATAATATTATCGAGAAAGTTGTCAATTCAAACAGTTCAGTGCAGTTTAACTGCATGATTCAGTGTAGTGTAACTGCGTGATTCCCATATTGACGAAAATTTTCTTAACACAGTGTTGTTTGCTTATGGTTATGTAGTTTGCTTGTGATTGTGTAGTTTTTGTTCTTGTTGGGATGGTGATAGATGATGCTTTTGCAATTATGTTTCAAGTGACCAAGTTGTAGCAGTGATCTTCGCAGGGTGGTAAATGGAGGTTGTGCAGTCTTGCTTTGATTTTTAACTGTAGTTTATATATTTGTGTCTGCTTGTGCATCGTTTTGGAGCTATGGAGGTTTTAAGATTTAGGTATAATGGTTACGCCGGCAATGGTCAGATCTTTGTGATGCTGCATGAAGTAGTAAAAACGGGTGCGGCTTTTGTATTAATGCTGGTACAACTGTGATTACTTTTATTATTAGATACTTCTTAGGCGAAATGGGGAATTTTGTTAGATATAATAAATCCTAAATTATAAGATTAAGTTTCTCTTTTTAGATTAGTTTTTTATTTTAGCAGTATAGTATATATCATTTAATTATTTTAGTGATGTGTAAGTCCACATCAACCTTCTTGGCTGCCAATTTCCTACCTGCATTATCAAATAAAATGATAATGATGATGATGATGATGATGATGATGATTAAGAATCAAACGTCAACCAGCCAGAACTGACCGGGTTTAAGGCCCTAGAGAGGAAAAAAAAAACTTATTTCCCCTTAACCTTTCAAATCGCGTTTCATTTCTGCTGTTTATGTCTCTGGTTGTTACTTTGTAAACTGAAAAACAAAACTCTTTCTTAATCTAGAAACTGGGTTGAAATGAAAAATCTCAGATTAAATCTCTTATTAGGTTCTTTCGTTGGTGTTCCTTGCTTAAAAGGATTTAGAAAATGACATCACGATTTGAAACCATTCTCGGTCTCAATTGGCTATCGGGAGATTTTTTTTTTTCGAATGGGTTTAATTAACATTACTTAATGTCAATTCTCTTTTTGACAGGTCATCCTGGAAAAGTTATTATTATGGCTACGGCTATTTCGCCATTTGCGTCTACGAAAGAGACTACCAACTATGCAAGGCTATGCCGCCTCCTGGTGGATGTTGGATCTCAGGTGCTTAGGTCCACTTTTGACACAATACATCCACCAGCGACTCTATATACAGTATTGGGAAGTACCTCAGTGCATTACGCCACATTGCAATCACTGTACAAAGGGAGGAAGAAAGTGCTGAATCCCACGCAGTGGGGAAAGTTGTACCCTACTCACGCACCCGTGTCTTCTGCAGCCTTCGATATCACACTTCTAACGGTGCTTCTTAGAAATATCTGTGGTTTGGGCCCTCCTGCCAATGGATGGGATCGTCTTCCCCTAGCTACAAACATAAGCATCGCAGATGACATCGCCAGAGTCAAGTATTACAGGAACACTGTATACGGCCATGCTTCTCAAGCCTCTGTGGATGACAGCAGTTTCAGTGCTTACTGGCAGGAAGTAAGAGAAGCTTTGGTAAGACTCGGAGGAGCCCATTTTAGAGCTGAAATCGACAACCTTGAGCACGACTGCATGGATCCAGATATCGAGGAGCACTATCGTCAACTGATGAAACAATGGAAGAAAGACGACGACAGCATCAAAGACAAGCTTGAAGAAATTGAAAGTAAGTAAAACATTATCCACTGCCAATGTGGATGAATCAGAAGGCTACAAAAGTATATATTTCCAATTAACACGGTAGTGTAGGTCAGCTCATGATGTTTTCATCATTGTCGGAACTAGTCTCATATTTGGAAGGTATATTTGCGTTGTGTGTAAAATGACGAATTAACCCAAATGTTGACACTATGTTTTAATTTGCAGTATTTTTGTCTGTTCGTGGGTACTTGTGTACAACAGCTAGAGTGCATTTGTTGATTTCTAAGCGTCTTATTTCGTTTGATCTATTCGGAATCGACTAGATATTGATATACATAGCATTGTTTTATCTGCACTTAACGTGAAGCTGCGATATAAATTTGCTTATGAAAATGCGCATACCTTTTGAAATTTTCAGATTCAGACTACTCACAGCAAAAAAAATTATTAAGAGCGACGCTGTTTTCTTGGGTACATAGCGCAGCTCATATGCATTACGACGGTAAGCGCTGGATGTCGGCCAACACAGCATACTTTACTAGTCTAAGAGCACACCTTGACTGGGATGCCACGGAATCTGAGATTTTCTGCCCTGGCTACCTCTCGGATTTGATGGTGATTTGACAGCCCTCATACATGTGTATCATCGTAGTCGGGATAGTTTATCGTCTTATTTTAGTATTACCTTTCTTATAATGAACCTAACTTCCTAGTAGCGTTAGATGTGACCCGCATATTTCGGAATGAAATAACCAAATCCTTCCTCCTGGCGTATTAGAGTATTCAATTCTACATGGGAAAATAGTTAAATGGGGATTGTTTTGAGTAAAATAGGTTAGAATAAGATGTATGTGGTTATTTTACATTTCCTGAGGAAAAGACTGTCGGCAAAACCTCCCACTTCATTGAAGGCGGGTCTCTAGATTTCTCCAGCTTTGAATCACCGCCTTGTAGGGTTACTCAGGATGTTTTCATTGAGGACGGAACTAGTCACATACTTGAAACGTTATTCGAGCGTTATATGTGAAAAATGAAGAATTAACCCAAATGTTCACACTTTGTTTTCATCGGCAGTATTTTTCTGTTCGTGGGTGCTCGCGTATAATTGCTGGAGTGCATTTTTGTAATTTCTAAGCGTCCTATTGAGTTTGATCTATTCGGAATCGACTAGATATTGATATACGTTTCATTGTTTTGTCTACACTTAAACGTGAATCTGTGGTGTAAATGTGCTTATGAAATTGCGCTTATCTTTCTTACATTTCCAGATTCGCTAGAAAAGATGAGGCACGACCTCAGAGACACAACTGAGAAGATAGAGATGAAAATGAAGGAGGTTTTAGAGACGCTTAGTAGCCAGGCGACCACAGTGGAAAAAAGCGCAGATCAAGGTTGGTTACTAGAAAGAGCTACTCACAGATAAACTGACCTACCAACAGGGATTTATTAAAACATCTTTTGAGCATGACCACATTATTCGCGTGATGTCGGCCAATTTAACATTTTATTAGGTAATGTATTGTTGTAAGAGCACACCCTGGCTTCCAACCTGCCCTGGCTACAAATGAAGATACTTGGTTATGTGTGGGATGAATGGGATGGCACGGATGTGAGGCTACCTCACGGTGTTGGATAGTTTTCTGACAGCACTCATACATATTTAGCTTAGAAGGCTATTGTCTTATACTAGTTTTACTTTTGTTGAGGACATAGGGAGAAATGAGAGGGCGGAAAGGCGTTCTTTGGTTTTTATTAATTAGTTCTTACAATGTCACTTTTACCGACAAAAATATTTCAGACTATCGGCTCCAATGAAATCAATATTTATCTCCTGAGTTTCACTATTAGAAACCGCTGAAGCCGGGCCATAAGGTTTTTTAGAATGTTGTATAGAATAAAAAAGTACACAGAGGAAGGGAAAAGGATCTATTCTGGTAACTTTTAATGAATAAAGTGACTCCCACTCGGACTAAAAGTTCCAATGTTATTCCACAAAGGGTCTCTTGAGAAAATGAGAAGCGAAATGGCAAAGATGGACAGTGAACTTAAAGAAGTGAAGGGAAAGCTGTGTACTTTGGCAGCCCCTGTGGGAGAAAGCAAGGATGAAGGTCAGTTGAATTATACAATAAAAGTTATCCTGCTTAACCGTTAATTTAGTCGTAGTAAACATGTTCTGTATGTTAGAGAGATCATCCTATCTTAAAGAGATTCAGTTTTTCAATTTAAACAATCTCTGGAATAGCCTCTCTGGTGTGCTTTCCTTCCCTTCAATTGTTTAAACTTTCACCCTTAAATAGCCCGGAAACATTATATTTTTATTAGAATGGAGAACGATATAAAAATGAAGTACAGTTTTAACGAAAATATTGGCATTAAGTTCGGCTCCATGTTAGAAATTAATAGAGTAGGTTCGACGGCATTTATAAGCTAAATGGCCTTTGGTGATTAACATGAATCATACATTGATACCTTTTTTCATTGTCCAATTAAGTTATTTAGCGATGGTGTCGTACTCGTTCACTTATTTAAATTCAGTGCCGAATACCTAATAGCATTGAATGTGATCCGCATATTTCTGAATAAAATAACTAAACCCTTCCTTCGCTCATATTGTGGAGTATTCAATTCTACATGGGAAAATAGCTGAATGAGGATCGTCTTGAGTAAAATGGGTTAGAATAAGATGTTTGTGGTTATTTTACATTTCCTGAGGAAAAGACTGTTGGCAAAACCTCCTACTTCATCGCAGGCGAGCCTCCAGTTTTCTGCAGCATTTTTGATGAAACCGCGTGACAAAGAAGGCAGAAAGACGTTGTTTGGTTTTCATTTATTAGTTCGTAGTCTCGCTATATCCCGAAAAAGCCTTGCTCAGACTACGGCTCCAATGATATGAATATCTATCTCCCGAGTAATTTATTTTACGACAGAGTTTCACTGTTAGACATCGCTAAAGTCGAACAAACAGAATAGGTTCAACTGAATTCATAATCTAAATGGCTTTTAATCAGTAGGCATAAATCATACACTAGAACCTTTTTGCATCGTCCAAGTAATTTCTTTGGCAACGGTATCGTACTCATTCGCATATTTAAATTCAGTGCCGAATGACAGGGACGTACCACAATTTTCAACGCGGCATTCATTAGATTAATTACCTATTTTGCTACTGCTAGGTGTTTTTGATCCAACTGAGCTTATCAATGGAATTCGCCAGCTGTACAAGACTCGCGAGGGATGGCTCTCACCATTTCCATGGTGTGAAGAGTTTCAGTTTTTTCTCGACAATATTTTTACAAGGCTCAAAGTGGTCAGAAGAAAGAAAACGAGAGGAGAAATCACTGACGTATTTGTTGACATGTCGTCAATACTAGACCCGTATGAAGAGTGTTCAGCGCCGAGAACAGTGTTGATTGAAGGAGAACCTGGTATGGGAAAAACCACCTATTGTAAAAAGTACGCCTACGACTGGGCCACAAAACAGCAAGAACTTCAGGGCTGCGGCTCAACAGCATTAAAATTGGTATTGTTGCTGAAATGTCGAGATATCCACTCTGACGTTTGGGAAGCCATTGATGATCAGCTGCTGCCCCTAGGCATCGATGAAAAAGTCAAACAACAATTTTTTCAGTTTATTCGTGAAAATCAGTCCAGCATTTTATTGATATTGGATGGATTGGATGAATTACCATCCGGGAAATTGTCGATGTTTTCCAAATTAATTGAAGGAAGAGAACTCCCTAGATGCCACATAGTTGCAACAGCAAGACAAGAAGCTGGAAAAGAGGTGAGAAAATGTTGTGACGCGCTGCTTCAGATCGAAGGATTCACTGAGAAGCATGTGATAGAATTTGTCACCAAGTACTTTAAAGAAAGGACGGATTTAGCCACCAAGCTCTCGCAACGGATGTCGCGAGATAAAAACCTGAGAGAAATAGCGGCCAATCCTCTAAACACAGCACTTCTTTGCCTTTTATGCGAAGAGTTTGAGGGCACACTCCCCGAAAGCAGAGCTCAACTGTACTTGGATATGGTTGAATGTGTTTTGAGAAGATATAGAAAAAAGAAGGGACTATTAGAAAAGATCGAAGACCTGACAAACCATTACAAACCGCAATTGAATCACCTTGGAAAAGTAGCGTTGAATGGTTTACTTGACGATAAGCTGGATTTAAATGAAAGTGAATTGAGAAACCATGCAAAAGACCTGACTGAATTTGGGTTTCTGTCAGTGCAGCCTGGTGGCAGCAAACTGAGACAAACACTGCATTATGCGTTCTTACATAAAAGTTTTCAAGAATTCTTTGCAGCATTCTTCATTTGTTCTCAGATTCAAAGCAAGGAAATGAAACCTGAAGAACTAGTTTCCGATCCCAGGTATTTCGTTGAACTTAAACAAATACTTTTGTTTTCGTGTGGAATTTTGGCCATGAAATGCGATGAACAGGCTGTGGCTCTTGTAAAGAGTTTAACAAATGAAGTCAACAAAAATAAAGGCGGTGGTGCAAAAATTGTATTGAAGGCCATCAACGAATGCAAAAGGGAAAAAAGCGATTCTCACTCGCATTTATCGAAGTCGTTTGGTACTGGTTTGAATCTGACCAATTTGGATTTGCGAAAGAATGGTATAAGTGATGCGGGTGCTACATGTATTGCTGAGGCAATCAAAGTGAACAAGACGCTAACCAATTTGGATTTGCGAAAGAATGGTATTAGTGCTGCGGGTGCTACATGTATTGCTGAGGCAATCAAAGTGAACAAGACGCTAACCAATTTGGATTTGCGAAAGAATGGTATTAGTGCTGCGGGTGCTACATGTATTGCTGAGGCAATCAAAGTGAACAAGACGCTAACCAATTTGGATTTGCGAAAGAATGGTATTAGTGCTGCGGGTGCTACATGTATTGCTGAGGCAATCAAAGTGAACAAGACGCTAACCAATTTGGATTTGCGAAAGAATGGTATTAGTGCTGCGGGTGCTACATGTATTGCTGAGGCAATCAAAGTGAACAAGACGCTAACCAATTTGGATTTGTCTTGGAATGATATTAGTGCTGCGGGTGCTACATGTATTGCTGAGGCAATCAAAGTGAACAAGACGCTAACCAATTTGGATTTGTCTTGGAATAATATTAGTGCTGCGGGTGCTACATGTGTTGCTGAGGCAATCAAAGTGAACAAGACGCTAACCAATTTGGATTTGTCTGGGAATCATATTAGTGCTGCGGGTGCTACATGTATTGCTGAGGCAATCAAAGTGAACAAGACGCTAACCAATTTGGATTTGTCTTACAATGGTATTAGTGCTGCGGGTGCTACATGTATTGCTGAGGCAATCAAAGTGAACAAGACGCTAACCAATTTGGATTTGCGAGGCAATGATATTAGTGCTGCGGGTGCTACATGTATTGCTGAGGCAATCAAAGTGAGCAAGACGCTAACCAATTTGGATTTGTCTTACAATGGTATTAGTGATGCGGTTGCTACATGTATTGCTGAGGTAATCAAAGTGAACAAGGCGCTAACCAAGTTGGATTTGTCTTACAGTGGTATTAGTGCTGCGGGTGCTACATGTATTGCTGAGGCAATCAAAGTGAACAAGACGCGAACCAATTTGGATTTGTCTTGGAATGATATTAGTGCTGCGGGTGCTACATGTATTGCTGAGGCAATCAAAGTGAACAAGACGCTAACCAATTTGGATTTGTCTTACAATGGTATTAGTGCTGCGGGTGCTACATGTATTGCTGAGGCAATCAAAGTGAACAAGACGCTAACCAATTTGGATTTGTCTGGGAATGATATTAGTGCTGCGGGTGCTACATGTATTGCTGAGGCAATCAAAGTGAACAAGACGCTAACCAATTTGGATTTGCGAAATAATGGTATTAGAGATGCGGGTGCTACATGTATTGCTGAGGCAATCAAAGTGAACAAGACGCTAACCAATTTGGATTTGCGAGGCAATGGTATTAGTGATGCGGGTGCTACATGTATTGCTGAGGCAATCAAAGTGAACAAGACGCTAACCAATTTGAAATTGTCTTACAATGGTATTAGTGATGCGGGTGCTACATGTATTGCTGAGGCAATCAAAGTGAACAAGACGCTAACCAATTTGGAATTGTCTTACAATGGTATTAGTGTTACGGGTGCTACATGTATTGCTGAGGCAATCAAAGTGAACAAGATGCTAACCAAGTTTGATTTGTTTTAGAATGGAATGTCTTGCTGAGGCAATTAAAGCAGGGTTTAAACAACTTTCAAGTAGAAGGGCACTGCCTTTAAAGTAAGCAGGTACCTTTGAAAATTGAGGAAAATTTTTAAAAGAAAAGTCTCCCAGAAACGCATTTTCCTGCAATCTGGAGAAGAAATCTTCTTGCAATGATCCATACTTAATCTATTATAATAAAAAAGAATGGTACTCTGGGAGAATTTGTTTATTTCACTGTTGTTTTCGGAGCCTCTTTTTATCCTACAGTTACAAGTTAAAGGCCCATTTCCAACCTTGATGCAACTCGCGCCGCGACCCAATTTCCTGTAACACGAAATTCCCAGATCACTGAAACCCTTCTAAAATCGTCTTTCTCAAGAGCCATCCTGAACATATAGTCAACAGTTTTACGGTAAATATATTCGCCGTTCGTTATTTCACTGTTTCCTTACAGTATTTTGAATTTTGTCTTGAAGAATCCTAAGAAAAAATTTTTTAAGTGTCACGCCTGGAGCTCTTCGTACTCCGTGAAGAGTCGGCGAAAAGGACAATATTCAAATTATTTTCAAATGAAGACAAAATACTTCCAATAGAAACTGGTATTTTTCAAAGAGAAATGTGGAAAAATATCAGACTGCCGGACGTTTAGTTATTTGAAGACCGTGTCCGGTAGTGTCTGGTGAAAATTTTCTTAGTGTCACGCTTGGATCTCTTCGTACTCTGTGTACAAGGTCAGCGAAACGGAGAAAGTTGGCATTTTTTCACTTTTTAGAAGCGCTTGAGGATTGTAAATGAAGGTAGAATATTTTCTAGTGAAAAATTAGTATATTTCAAGGAGAAATATGGAGTTGTTTAAGGACCGTGTCCAGCCGTGTCATTGAAATTTTAAGCGCCTGGATGGCTTCGTACTCTGTAAACAGGGTTAGCAAGAAACATCAAGTTCGAAATTTTAGGCTGCCTGGAGGCGCTTGAGGATTGTACATAAAGGTAGAACATTTTCATATAAATATTTTTTGGATTTCGAAGAGAAATATGGAAAAATATCGCACTGCCGGACGTTTAATTATTTTAAGTGTAGTCACTTCATTGCAGGAACTCGAACGTCAGCGACACTGACAGTTTGCGTTACAATTCTTATTTGCTGCTTTGCATGGACAACAACGCCGACCACTCTTTCGAGCGCAAGTTCCTCTCCACGGGCAGGAAACGTCAACTGACCCTTGGTCCTATTTAACAAGGATGGCAAACTTCAATTAAAAAAAAATTGATGAAGGAATGAAAACGTGGTGGATCAACATTTTCACCTTCTTCGAAATGCTCGCAAGGATTTTCGCGTTTCTCTTTAGCAACAACCGATCCATAAGCGTTTACTGCCTCGGAATCTACTAAATCAATAGATTCATCCAATTCCATACCGGATTAAAACGTATAGAACTGTTTTAAACAGAATTATTTTGATAAGCTCTTCAAATTCATCGGAGAAAAGGCAGAAGGTATTTTGAGACCTGACAAGGTAAAAATAACTAACCAATCAGAGGCGCTATTTAAACAAAAGCGGTGGTTCAAAACGAAAACAAACGAACGCGTTGGCTCAAGGTTGGAAATGGGCCTTTAACTTCAGCTTATAAAGTGATAAAGTGTGAAACTGACCCTTTTTGTAGTTTATGAAAACTCAAAGTCAGAGCCACAATCAGAATCTTCGGCATCCAAATCTGGCAGCTCCAAGGCTTTGGAGATTTTCTCTACCTCTTCCTCAACAGAATAGAGTAACTAGGCGTCATCATCAGTTGCCTGTACACCAACATCATGTACAATTACCACTGGAACATCCTCATTTGCAGATCCTGGACCTGGTTGTGGTGCTGTGTTGAAAACCTTTGGAGGGCGCTTGCGACGAGGTTTAGCTGCTAACCAGGACGAAACAGCCGAATTAAGAACAACTCTCTGTAAGAATAAAACATCTTGGGGAATGAAAATTTTCAACCCCCCTTCAAATTTTGCATGCAGTTAGGCGCTCAGGGTGGATGCACAAAAATACCCTTTATAAAGGTCGCAGCACTCTTGTTGCCATGGTAACAACAGCTGCTTGTTCGAGGCCTAGGGCCTCGTTTTCACACAAAAACGTCGCAAAAAAAATTGAAATTTTTATTTCTCTATCTCGAGCTAAATAAAACATTACAAATTGGCACTTCTATCATACATAGTAACATTATTCGTCTCTACATTGATTCATTCAATTTTCCCTGGGAGTGAATGTGAACACAGCAATAGATTATTCATCTCGGTACAGTTTCGGTCATTTTTGTTGTCGGGTAAAACAGGGAAAACGTTTATCTCAATTTCTCCAAAGGTGCACCGATTCTGCAACTGAAACTACCCACCTAGCTGGTTATAATATTCTAGTTATTAAATATGTAAAAATCTATGCGGACCTGCCTCTACTTTTTATGGGGGAAATTCGCAAACGAAGCTCAAAGTCAGATATTGCATAATTTGGCGATGTTTCTGATGTTCTCAACAATAAATGTTTCAGAAAAATGAAACATTCAAGGCTTTAAAAGAATGTTATCTTATGAGCAATATCCCGAAGAGAAATCTCACCTCTAGTAGTCATCTTTAAAAAAAAAATTGATCAACCTTCATGGAGGACTACTCGACGTAACAACAAACATATACCTCAAATCGTGTGCATAACATCCAGATTCCAAATGCTGCACCTTCTTTTATGGGAATTTGAGCGATCTGAAGTCTTCTGAAGATACACTGTTATACTTGTATGTCATTTAAGACATGTTGAAGTCGGCTGATCTACACGAAACTATCCTCACACCGGTCATTTGTCATTAACATGTACGTTGTCACGATGGCGTGAATCCGTATTTCTCCATGAAGTTTCCATCGGTCGCCCCATAGAAGACGAGAAATGGACATTTTTCGAAATATCAGCAGATTTCCGCGCATTCTAGGTGAAAACAACCAAAAAGAAGAAGAAAACCTCGATTGAACGCTCGTAAACACTGAGAGGGCAGACATCGAAACTTGTCAGCGTCAGTAATACATCTAAAACCCAGTCGCCACAATAGCAATTTGTACGACTCGCACGAAAATCATCACCAAGTGGAGATTTTGAACTACTCAGTATCCCTGCAGTACAGCAAACGGAACAGGAATTTCATCACAATCAATTTCCAAAAATTTAGCTTTTTTCGGGGAGTCTTTCACTTGCTCGAACGTTATTTTGGCTTTGAGCCTTGAGATTTATTTCCCTTGACAATAAAATGCTATAGAAAGTACTTACAAAATTACAAAGGAACTATTTTTAGTGTCGGTTGGACCGAGAAATACAGATTTGAAATAATTAATGCTGTCACTGATCAACCAAAGGGCACAATCTTCTCAGTTATTAGCTTGATAATCTCTACAGACCAACGTTATTGGACCGAACGATCTTCTGTTTCTTCCTGGTGAGCTGGCCACCTTAGGAGAAAATTAAATAGACCTTTGACTCTTCTTTTTCCTGAAGGACATGAAGCAATCCAGATTACATATTAACCATGGGAAAATTCGTTCAAGTGACAAGTTGCGATTTGCGTGTGGATAATAAGTTGTTTGAAAGGTGGAATTATGATTCCATTAAATCTTTTATTTCGAACTTTGTTATGGAAGGAAATATTGATTGACTCTATTGCACTGCGGCGGTGATAAGTCTCTCCTCGTCATATCTTATGCAAATGTTCTAACAGTTTTCCGACAGTTTTCAGATGATTCGAAATATCTTAGTTCCTGTCACAAGGAAGTGATAACTGCCCGAATCTGCTCTTTGAAAGGAGATGCCCATGTCGTTCAAATTGCGATTGCAACTGGGTTTTACATGTGGTACTGCCGCTGACAGTTACGATTTATACTCTCAGATTTTCAGTGTTTACTAGCGTTCATTCGAAGTTTTTTTTTTGTTGGGTTGTTTTGTTTTTACTTCAGAAAGCGGAAATCTGCTAAAATATATGAAAAATGTCCATTTCTCGTCCTCTTTGGAGCGACCGATAGAAACTTCACGGAGAAAAACAGCATCATGATAACGTACATGTTTATGACAAATGACCGGTGTGAGGGTAGTTTCGTGTAGATCCGCCGACTTCAACATGTTTTAAATGACATACAAGTAGAACAGTGCACCTTCAGAGGAGCTTTGTCAACAGATTGAAACAAAATTGTTTGAAAAAATTTTATAAGGAACTCTGTGAAAGATAGAGCTGATAAAGTCTTTTCACTTTCATCAGAAATAGAGACAACGGATTTGAAACGTAAACCGACATCCTCGAAGTCATTTAAAAATACTTTAAAAAATTAATAGATTCTAAAATAGAACAGGACCCAGTTGTTCAAAGGGCGGATAACGCTATCCAATGAATACATCGCTATCCAGCGGATGTGTTAACAAAGAATACTGTACCATCCATCGGATGGAGATTTATGCAGTGGTTATCGTTATCGAACAATGAGGACCAGGTGGACGACTGTTAGTTAGTGGAGTGATCTAAACAACGGGTAGTATTCACAGTCAACGATTTGGAGCACAACTCAGTAAGTGTTTTTTTTTTCGTTGGGTTTTTAATTTCTAACAGCAAAAACATGTAAAGGAAACGAAACATCGCAAAATCTTAATGTTTCCTCAACAAAGCCATAATGGTGGGATTGGGAAGGACAGGAAATTGACTGCTGCTAAAGTAACGCTGCTATGCTCCCTCACTTCCCGTACAACCCCTCCCCTCCCCTCCCCTCCCCTCCCCTCCCCTCCCACCCCCCATCCACTCCTTATCCTACAAGAACCATGATCCCTCCGTTAATTGCCTGACCACACGGGCTGCAAGGGGAGGAAAACTTGAAAACTCCATCAGTAAGTTTAATAAGAGCTTGGCGGAAGAAACAGAAAAGTAGTTTTCTCCTCCCCTCCCTTCTAACCCCCCGTCCCCCTCCCCCTCCCATCTCATTTGTTTTTGTTGTCAAAGCCCATTTCCAGTCTTTCCTGGAAGTGGCTTCTGATGTTTGACACCAACATATCCTCCTGGGAAGAGAAATAAAAGGAGGAAACAATTCTGAGAGCAAAAGGTAGTATTTCTCATATACCAATGTCATATGTATTGCGCTGAGCTGATTTAAGAACCCTGATGGCTTTTCCTTCTTTTGAAAGTCGTTTTAATCCACGCACCCTATAATGGAATTACAATCAAGCCGTTTGCAGTAAGCTGTGTAACTTTTTCGAAACTTCGTTTTCAAAGATGAGATTTCTGTTGAAATATCTGCTCCATTCCAATAGAGGAAATGTACCACGCCATTATTATTACAGTTTTGTTACCGAAGCGACTCCATTGACATGCGATATTAAGGAAACAGGATGGAAGAAGTTTGCTTGGATGCTGAGGAATTGGTCGAGATAATGCTAAAATACCTGTGGTGAAAGACGAAAGAAGCCAGTTATACAGTTTAATAAAGAGAATAGTGTATTAAATTAGGATATGTAGGAAAGAGGTTTTTTAATAAATTCGGCGAATGGATAACAAACTTCGGTGTCAAAGTGAATGTCAACCCATCTTGCTCCCACAGTCATGAAAAGAGTTTTAGAGACCAAACATTTATTTACCACCGGGGGATGGGAGATTCCCCTTCCTTTTTTTCTTTGATGGGGGGGGAGGTCACATGGTTTTAAGGAAGGGAGGATGATCAGTCGTCTCTAACAGAGTGTAAGGGTGTACTATAGAAGATTGACCACCAATTCACTGTCAATGAGGGGGAATCATAAATTTTATCATGGCGTAACTAACCCCCCTCCCCCCCTATAGGCGATAAATAATGAGCGACCGCTAACAACATGAAGCGAGTCTTTCTGAGCGTTTGACTCGAGATTATATTCAGATTTTATTACTGTTGAGTTTGCACCGATAAATTGCAAGTCATTGGAATACGGTCAATAATTCTTCAGTATAGCTTTATAAAGTATATATCTGGTAAATTTTATGCTTTTCCTTTGTAGCTTCAGCTGAATACATTTGAATACAACCATCTCGTAATTGAAAATTAGGTGCAGAGTTTCTTTGTTTAATACCCGCAAGATTATCCGACTCTCTCTTTATGTGTTACTTGCGTACAATATTCTGATCAGGTCCACCCAAGTCAGTCCCTCTGGCCCAGTCTTTGGACGAGTCGACGATGGAGACGTCAAAGGAACAGACTAAGAGGCTTGGTTTAAAGTTTAGCTCTACTGATCAGATTCCAACAATTAGTCATGAGAAGGAGGAAAGTTTATTTTGATTGGGATTAAGTCGCAACTACGAGCGTGGAACGTTAGAGTTTCAAAGGGCTAGTGGGTGGGAGAGGCGGATTCCTGCCACTAAAAACTTTGAAAATATAAGAAGACGAACGCATCATTCGTAGTTTTGGCAGAAAAACGCTATCTTACGCTGATACGCCCAAATATACAAAAAAAAAAAACCACGAAGGATTATGTTACTACTATAGAAGGGAAAAAATTATCTTTCTTTGCCAGAGGAAAGGTGCAAAATAAAGAGATCACCAGGCGAAAACGGAAAGTCTTTAACTGCAATGTGAGATGCGGAAAATCTAACGTGCGTGTCTTGTTTCAATCTTAAGATGCGTGACCTGTAGCGAGAGGTGATATGAAAGCAATCACGCGATGTTGTTTGGAAGCAACTTTAACGGCAACTCGTCTGCACCTTAAAGAGAAAAAAAGTTACTTATTGTTTACGTGAATCTTGAAAGAGTCCTGTAATAAACTTTTTTGAAACGATGCTTTTGAGTTTGTGCTGCCCTACTGAACTGTTCGCTTGAGAGAAGGCTAAAGAGCTAGAGAACTTGCTCCTGGTAGGGGAGGATTGTTTATAGTGTTTGCTACATTCAGTGCATGTGCTTGACCTTGTTAATTACCGAATCGCTTTTAGTCGCTTATCTTGTTCTCTAGCGCGTAAACCCCGCAAATTTGCTTAGTTATTACATTGTTTAACTGTTTTAAATAGTTTCATTATAATTTGTTTTTAGCCTGCTTTTGCATTTGCTTTTCCGTGGTTACGAATCAGGGACATTCGGTCTTTTGTTTACTTGTATTTCTCATTTTATTTTCATCTGATGTTATTATAATTGGACACGCGCCTTTGTTCAAAAACGTGCTCGCTTCATTCGTTTTTGTTTGCACAATATTCGCACAGTTCGTCATAATTTCAATCAGTTTATTGCAAACGAACCTCTGTTCCTTTTATTACTCTTGTTGTTGGACTATATTTTACTTAGTTTTGTTCTCACGTTTCGTTCGTTTGTGTTGCTCCAGTTATAGTTTCTATTTCATATTTTGCCATCTAAGTTAGAACAATTAGCTATAGTTCCCAATAAGTGCTTTTCTGTTCCATCTAACCTTGCATACTTGTATGTAGAATTCTCTTGTTGTTCAGTTATAGTCGTCATACACGGTTTTACCGAAGCATTTTTCATCGTTTTTAGCCGTTCATTTTACGATTCTTATTCGGAGATTGCTGATCCTTTTATTTTCATTCATTATTAAAGTCGGCTTTTCTTGTCAGTAAAGGGCTGTTGTGTTTAAAAGATAAACAGAATAATACATGGTTGCTTTTAGATATGGAATTTCTCATCTCACTCGTTCGCTGCACTATCTACGCGCGCCCTTAGAATAAGAGAGATGGTAGGTTTTAAGCTCGGTAAAGAAATGGAGAAAGATGTTTTCGTCTTGTCACAAACGTGGGACAAAGAGAAAATCTTTCTCTATTTCTTTACCACGCTCAAAACTTTACCATATCTCTTAGTCTATTTACAAACATGACGTTATCGACATGGCTGATCCCAGCCGTGTGCAGGACGCGTGTCATATAAACTTCGCAATAGACTTCGCTCACCATAGAGTCTCTGTGGCTCAGAGGTAGAGCATCGGAGCGCGGCTTCCGCAGGTTTGAAATTCGATTCCGTGTGGGGACTCAGATTTTCCTCTTTGTCCCGCGCTCGTGAAAAGATGAAAAACATCTTTCTCTGTTGACAGGATACCTCGCTAAATAAGAAGTTCAGCTATTTTTCAAAAGTGTTAACTTTACATATATCCTTTATTGCTTCAATAAACAATGGGTGGATACAAACTTATTAAAAACTCAAAAATATAAAAATCGAGAGTAGAGTTGCGTAGCTTTTCATTTTCCGGGAAAAAACAATCTAGATTGCAAAATTCAAGTGAAAAGCAAGCCAACTATCACTAACGCCTTGAACAACTGGAAGTCAAGATACTTTTTTATCGTCAAACAACAAATTAGCAAACGTAAATATCATTCTTCTTGATGCCTCTCCCGGTGTCACCGATTTCTTTTCCCGATGCCTCCGTTGGTTAATATAGCGGTAAAAAATATTTTTACAGTCAAAGCGTTTGGAAAATTCCTTAACTTTTTTAATTAGCGAAGTATAACTTGGTGACATTTTGGTTTTACAACACGATTCTATTCTGCAACTGGAAATGATTTGTCTCCATATAAATAGTTAAAACTTGTTTCTCCGCTGACCACTCACGTTTTGGACTATTTTTCTTTCCCGGCTCGTCGCCCGTGATATTTGAGTGAATGAGTGAACTTTATTTAAAACAGGATGGCCACAGCTACGAGGCTGTTGCCCAGAGGGGCCCTGTATCCGCCTAAAATCATTACGATATTATAATTAATTACGATAAACACTCGTAGTTTAAAAACTTATGGTCTAAGAAATACTAAAAAAAAAAAACAAAAAAAGGAACTGCAATATCACATGTAGTAACTCCCACTCCCAACCGCATCGTCTGGAAACAAAGCTTCAAAAGCCGTTAGAAATCTCCTGTGGATCGATTTAAAAGTTCGGACAAATCAAGGAATTTGAAGAGCAATAATTCGCTCGTTCATGCAATGCACGGTTAAGTAGACATGTGTCACAACAAGGTGAGCAATATAGAAAACGCTTGCAGTATCGGCACTTTTCCTTCGTTGTTTTGGTAGCCATTTTGGAAATGTAGTTGGGCATCTTTATGGTAGGTAGCTCATGTGTGATCTATTATAGAATAGTGTATACGCAAATACGTTGGTAATAAAATGAGCCGTCCACTGTTTACAACGCTGGAAAGTATTGTTGGACGATTACCGCTTGCTGACAAGGCTCTCCAATTGATTTATTTTTTAAACGGGTTTATATTTCCGGGTTATATTTCCTTAAGATTATGCCCGAAAAGAGATTATTTAATGCAACATAATCTACACCATCTTTGCTTATTACCGATCGCGCCTGTTGTCTTGCAACCTAACACCTTTGAACATGCTCAGTGTCACCGATCTTCATATTTAAGAATAAGGTCGACTTTCACGGTTGTCCTTCGCGAAAAAAAGATACTGTTAACGCCCAGTTACAGCGTAACTACCATAAACTATGTATCGGTGGCAAAGTTATGAAATGCGCTATCAGGAAAAAAACATTCTTTTTAGCTTGATCTAATCGTAAACCGACTGAGGTGCAAAAATTCCAATTAGACGATGTTTCTTTGAGAAAATCGGGTATCAACACAGACCACACAATTAAATTTCTGCACAATTCCAATCCTGAGGGGTTGCTCTTCAAAATAGTGCGGGGATTTTTTGATATTGCTATTTGTTGCTTTGCAACTTTTCTGTCTATTTTGCTTATCAAAATTTTACCAATTTCGAAAAACGGAATTCCCTCACACAGTTTTTTTCGTAGATTGTTATCTTGAGAGTCTTCTGACCAAATTTCAAGGCAATTCGTAAATTTCATACCCTATTGATTTCTTTAAAGAAGGCACGTTTGCGGAAAAACGAGGTGGGCTTTTCGCATCAAAAGTTTTGGAGGGGTAACCACATGTGGATAAATGTCAGTATCTGAGCAAATACTTACCTACCCCTTCCCCTAAGAGAACGTTGACCATAACTTGTCATCAGTTGACTGTTGTTGGGTCGTTGGAGGGGTACGTGCTCAGTTGTTCACATAATTTCCTGATTATACCCAAGCAATAATAATGTAAGCAGCAGAAATAGAACCAGTGCTTGTCAAATAATATGGTTCTCGATTATACTAAAAAAAAAAAAGAAAGAATAACTGACTGATGAAATTATACGTAGCTCTCGTTCCCCTTCGTCCCTAGCGGCACAACACAACGTCAGTCGTGTTTGCCTAATTTTAACTACGGTTCTTCCAATACGTGATAGTGAAAAAGTTTTTACTACTGGCTGGAGGTACAGCTGGCATATTTTGTCGACTTTGCCCATATTACTTTTCCGCATTCTAAACGAGTCGTACACTCCTTGGAATTATTATTTTCGTGAATAAATTTACATCTTCTCTTTTTTTATTTAGTCTTGTACCTCTAGCTGGTAGGAATTAGAAATCAGTTATAGAAAACAATTTTGCCCTGCAATCATCATTCAGTAGAAAGCAAGGTGGTTATTACTCCTTGGAAAGCATAAATGTAATTATTGTTTTTTTAGAGGGCACGGTAACGAATCTTGCAATCTGATTGGTTCTTTACCCGGTCAGTATTTTCATATCTCTGCCCACGGGCCACGGTAACGCTTTCGTGAGTCGCCGAGTACATCCCAACTTTCGTTGTCATTTTTCATAAATATACCTCGTTTTCCGGCTGGGCAGTATTTTTAAGCAAACACTTCGGTCACTACCTCAAGCCGATAAATAACTTATGAATCCTCTCTTTTCTCTCTATCAAATCACTTTGGTTGACAGAAAAATATTGGTTTCAGAATGAATTTGTATAAACAATAGTGTCATTACGTTGATTGACAAGCGGCCTAAAAACCGTCTGCAATTAATTTTAATCGTTCACAAAAAGTACCCAGAAAGTTGAAACGTGAGGTATTTGGTTACAGTTAAACTGAACGATGGAACTTTCATTCCTTTAATATCTGAATTTTCTCGAGCAATTTGTTCATAGTGAAAGAGCGAGCGAAGTTTTAATTTAAGTTCTACAACAAATATACGCTCCTGGTGAGTCTTTCCAATTCCGTTCAATTTGGACATTTGTACCTTAAATTGCACAACAGAAAAGGCCACATTACATTCCCTTGTGTCTCGTTGGAGTGTGCCGTTCGAATTTAGTTTTTGTGAAGGAAAGATCAGAGTTAAACACGCCATTACAGCAAACAAACGAGCAAACTCTCACAACTTCAAAATAAAAAAATTGAATTTACTCACAATTACTTTCCTCGCCGTTTACTTAATGAACAGAGGTAAATCTTCGTACATGAATGAATGGTCGATGAGAGTGAATAATACTTTCCGTTAGATCATTAACTGATTTGAAGAAAGCATTGTCGTGACAGTCCTTGCCAAACTAGTTCTGTTGGTTTTCAAATGTTCCTACGCTTTTTTTTTTCTTGCGCGCTCTCTAATTGACAGGTGTCAGATTGTGACAGATACTTGTAAAAATAATGTTTCAAGGTTTGTTTGGAAGCCTTTTAAATCACCTTTATCGTTACGGAAATGAAAATGTTTCGCTGAGGCATCTCTCTTAAATTTGCATCACCTCTGTTTTAACTACCATTTACTCACTCAAAAATTGTTCAGTTTATGGAAGATCTTGCCGTATTTACGCCATAAATCATTCGGGTTCTTTCGGAAAGAATTTCGTCAAGTTTAAAAACAATAAATATGTTATTTACCGGCTAAGGGTCGGTCCGTATGGTGAAAAACTGTGACCTCGGTCTTGAAAATGCTGCCCTCGGCCTACGGCCTCAGGCAGTATTTTCAAGACCTCGGTCACAGTTTTTCACCATACGGACCTCCCAGCCGGCAAATAACATATATGTCTTCTGTGTCCTCTACTTCATTTTATCTGTACAAACAAACATACCCTGCACAACTATTTTCCCAGCTTTGGTCCTTTTTTTTTTTTTTTTTTTTTTTTTAATTTTTCAACTATTTACTTTCTCACCTCAGGGCCTAAGGTCACAGAAAACTGGCCTCTACAGGCTCATGGAATAACATATCTTCAAACATTACAATCACGTGTTTGTTACCTAAACATTTTTTCTTCGTTGCTCATCAGCTGCATACCTGTCAGAGCCCTGATGACAATCATTCTCCCTTTTTCCAGTGATAATAAAAGGAACTTAATCATATGTGATCCTTGGTGGAGACTTTGCAGTCTGGGGATCATGAAAAAATACTTTTTTCCCTTTTATTTCCGCATTCTTTGTGAAAAATCAATGGGGCATTAAAGAGACATTCATTCATTCCGTCATTCATTTATCAATTTTGTCTGGTAGTCAATCAGTCAGTTAGTCAATAATATAAGTCTGTGCGAGAGGCATGTGCTGTAGGTATTGACTTTTGGGTCATATCTGAAAAAGGGTATTGAAAACCACATACAAACCCCTCCTTTTTCAGGTTAGCCACCACATTTTAGCTATTGAAGTTCTGCAGTGGTTTTATTTTTTATTCCTTTCTATCTTTTCCAATTTTTGCAAAAAAAAAAAAGCAAAAAAACAAGGTAAGTGAATTACGCACCTGTGTTGGAAACTGTACGATGCGTTAATTGTTCTTAATTTAATTGACATTTGTAAGAGATTTCCTATATCTATACATAACTAAACAAACGCACCATATATGGCACTGTTCCAAAGCGTTGTCATAAAATCGTTAAATCAAGTGAATAAACAGTGACTTAATAAGGAAGCGTGGTACAGCTTTTTCACGTTTTTGACACACCTGTCTTTCAAAAATCAAAATAAAGAGTAGATTTAATTTGCGATTTTTATGGAATGTTTTTGGTTCCCCTGGTCTCCCCATGACCATTACACCCCTGCATCCCTCCATTTAACATTCCCCCTTGTTACCAGAGTTCATCTAAGGCGCCCCTCTGACTTTAGACTTACCTTTGCCAACACCGTAGCAGTAATTCATAACAAAGCTAGTTGTTGTTACCACTTCGTGTTCGTGCCGTAGCTTCTCGGCTGATTTTAGGGACTTTAAGATGCAGTCTCTACTACGGCGACCGGAAGTCTACACTTAAAACCCATCGGACTGCGCATGTCTTAGGCGGGAATTCACGCCGTAATCTTGCCATCTGCTACGGCAAAATCGCTTCGTTCCCGTAATGGTGAGTACGTCAGAATTTGCCATAATATTTTTTCTGAAGTCTTAATTATTTGAATTTTTTCCTTGTGATTAAATTACTTACGTTTCTTTACGAGTTGATAAATCATAGCTGAACGAAATTTGGTCGAAATTTATCTGTAGAAAAAAGATGTCAAAAGCAGGGACAGTTCTTCAGTTTACTTTTCCGGCACTAAGTTGGTGGGTGCTGATAACAAGTTATTAGAAAGTTCATTTATTTCCGTTAATTTTGATTTTTATAACAAGCCAATTAAGTGGACGACAGCGCACGACGTGTTGCTGTGCAAAGAAATTTTGGTACAAAAGTTTTACAAGTTCAAGAAAGGAAGCAATGAAAGCGGAAGAATTTGGACGCAAATTTCCGAAAACCTCAACAGTGTGACTGCAGTCAAACTCAAATTAAATCAAAAGATGATGAGAGAGAGATTTGACTTGCTACTCGGAAGATTTCGATAGCAAAGTAGAGAGGAAGCAAAAGCAAGTGGTGCATCTCCCGAACCAACAAAGTTCGGCCTACTGTTAGAGTAAACTTACGAGAGAGAAACTAACAGAATTAACGAGAGAATCTTGTAGCAGCAAGAGCGTAGAAACAGACCGCAAAAAAACCGAGATGCGTTCCCAAGCCTTGGAAAGACTTGGTGAAACTAAAACAAAGGCCAATGAAGACTGTGAAAGAAAAGCAAAAAGGCAGCAAAGAAGCGGAGCTGATGTTACCGAATTTCCACGGGAAAAGTCAGAAAAGGAGCTTAAGATCCGTGAAGAGGAGCTCGCCTTGTAAGCAAGAGAAGTTGAAAACGAAAAAGAGAAGCAAGCGCAAATGTTTAAAACCCAGGAGGCTATGATTGCAAACATGGCTTAACGACAAGATCAGATGCAAACACTTCAAATGGCTTTTTTGCAGAAACAACAACAACAAACACAGGCTATGATGGTGTTGTTAGAAAGACTTGCGAAAAAGTCATAACTAACTAGTTCCCCCACAGAGATGACATTGCATTGATTTACTCTTCCTTGTAAATTTATTGCAGCTTCAAGTTAATGATTTTGTTTGTTAAATGTCATTTTGCATTTTCTGTTTTTTTAAAGTAGGAATAAATTCTGTTGGGTTCTGCAAATATGATTTCCACTTATTTTGCTAGAAATTTGTTCAATGGTTTACACCATTCAAGATATATCTTAAATGAATAAATTATTTTAGTGCTCACCATTATACTTTCTTTGTATTCAGTTTTAAAAAAGGCATAGTATTATGCAAAGTAAGAAAAAAGGTTCGGGAGGGTTTACACCGAAAGAACTTAGAAGTGTTATTTTCATACAGGCAAGTGAGGCTGTTTCTTAAAAGTGCGCAAACGATATTGTTAGATGTTCTTTTTGACACTCGTTCTGTTGACTGTTTCTTTATTCTCTCCTTTTTCTACACAAATTACTATAACGGGAACTAGCTCAGATCTCTCAAGGAAAGTGTGGGTCACCACTTAAAAAGGCGACGCTTACTGAGCTATCAATCTCTAACCCTCGTCATCCTTTTACACTTAATAAGCGAATCACGTTAAGCTATGCAGAACGGAGCTCACATACTAAGTAGGAACCTTCGGGATGTTTACGCTTTACAAAATCATTTTCTACCTTAAATTTCTGACTCTTCCGGTCAAGGTTGGTCGTAACTAAAACAAGATTGGTAATATAAAAATGATAATAAACTTACTAACAGAATTAGAATCATACTTGAAAAGATATCTTAAGAGAAAATAGTCGTCGAAGACTGTTACATAACAGCAGAATAAACAGAAAATTCGGAGAAGAAAGGGCGTGCCCAAGGTACCACCCCTAAAAGAGCTACTCGCTGTTCACATAAGTTACCTGATTATGAATTCAATGCGGAGGATGAAAAGTACTGCTTATTTACACCCTAAGTCACCTCTAAGAAAAAGCTGTCAAGAAAGCTAGTAATCGTGGAGGAAGGCAACTTTAATATCATATCAATCTCAATATCATAAGCTTTGTATCTTTCTTCCGTGGATTCGCCTTTCTAACGAGGGTGTATGTTGAGTATTCATTGCAAAATCGCTTTGTTTTTTTAATTTCCCTCTTTGGCCTGTCCGCTATTTTGAAAATTCGTAACGGAGAGCATGCGCATTACGTGGGGTTAGTGGTTGTACACCTGGAACCGAGAAAAACAAATGTTTGTCGCACTGGGGAAAGAGTTTGATATGGGAGGGTTATTTCCAGGAAATTCCTGTACGGGATCAATTTTTTATAAGGTAAAGTCATTCTTTTTCGTAATTAAATATCTTTTCGCAACATAGTGGCAATATACCAATATTTAGCCGCGAATTGCAGTTTACGTAAAAACATCTAAAAACTTGAAATAGTTTACAATGTCTCCGAAGAGCCATTCCACAGAAGACCTAACGGAGCTCATGGCTTCGTTATATACCTCCATCTGAGGCATATAATTGGAATGGTATCTGAGGCATATAACGAAGTTTAAAGTTCTTTTTAAAATCTAAAAACTTGAAATAGTTTAAAATGTCTGCGAAGAGCCAGTCCCCAAAAAACATTGAATGAATGTTGTGCCGCGTAGCACTGGGAACACAAATGGTGAAACAGAGAATTAACTCTGAAGTGTAAATTAAAGTGCTATTTAAACCCATGAATAACCCACAGGGCGTTAGCCCTAATAAAGGGAAACAGGGAACCACACGAGGCAAAGAAAAAATCTTTTGACCTCGGTGGGAATCGAACCCACGACCTCCGGATTTGATCTACCGTTACTCTGCCGACTGAGCTTTTCACCATTTGTGTTCCCAGTGCTACGCGGCACAACATTCATATGTACCCTTACTTTCTCTTCGCCGCGATTCACCATCCTAAATCGTCCCCGACTTTCTCTGTGCGACCTCGTAGCTCAGTCGGCAGAGTAACGGTAGATCAAATCCGGAGGTCGTGGGTTCGATTCCCACCGAGGTCAAAAGATTTTTTCTTTGCCTCGTGTGGTTCCCTGTTTCCCTTTATTAGGGCTAACGCCCTGTGGGTTATTCATGGGTTTAAATAGCACTTTAATTTACACTTCAGAGTTAATTCTCTGTTTCACCATTTGTGTTCCCAGTGCTACGCGGCACAACATTCATATGTACCCTTACTTTCTCTTCGCCGCGATTCACCATCCTAAATCGTCCCCGACTTTCTCTATGCGACCTCGTAGCTCAGTCGGCAGAGTAACGGTAGATCAAATCCGGAGGTCGTGGGTTCGATTCCCACCGAGGTCAAAGATTTTTTCTTTGCCTCGTGTGGTTCCCTGTTTCCCTTTATTAGGGCTAACGCCCTGTGGGTTATTCATGGGTTTAAATAGCACTTTAATTTACACTTCAGAGTTAATTCTCTGTTTCACCATTTCCCAAAAAACATTACTGAGTTCATGGCTTCATTATATGCCTCCATCTGAGCAGTCAAAACTGCATTTCTGAATGGGCTTTGGAGGTTCACTCGCAAAGGATAAGCCGTATCACCGTATATACATAGAGGCCGTCCAGCTGGTGAAAGGGCATATGGGTTGAAATCTGCCAACAGGTTGGAGTCTGCCAACATCACGGCATCATGTTTTCTTCCCTCTGAAAAAATACAATGCAGGGAACGCGCAGGAAGTTTTTTGAGTGGGGGGCTATTTTGGCTCCGTTATTTTTGTTAAATAATTTTTGTTTAATTTATTCTTGTTTTTGCAAATAAGTGAGGCGGGCCCTAAGGCCCCTTCAGCCCCTCCCTCTACGCGGTCCCTGTAATGTTAGTTGATAACTCAGAATTAGTAAATAGGTCATAAACAAAGTTGCATTTGCTGTTGCCACACTCTTATAATAAATTATTTGTTGATGGTCAAATACAAAAACCATTCAAACACATGTGAGCAAACATAAAGATTGGAATGCAAACATTTTAAAGTACCCACTAACAGGTCCAAACATATTAGCAATCGTTGTAGACGATTCTTTGGTTACATACTGGTCTAGATATAAGCGGAACAGTTCCGTCGACAGACCCGAAGCAGTTATCCAGTGGTGCTCCCTTTTTGTGAACTACAACCGCGTAGTATTCTAGATTCCTGGGTCTTAGTAGCTGATGGTTCCATTGTTGAATACGATGACTGTGAGTTGCGTAAATGTAATCCAACGCTTCATGTGTTATCATGCTGATAACAGGAACAACAGGCTTGGCGAACAAATGTACCATGTCGCTGTACCGACATGGAAAACACATACGTTTTAACAGAAAACATAAAGCTTTCTTCTCCATCACAAACACTCCCTTGGCTGCATCTAATATTACGGTATGTGCATTTTTTAAAGTCTAAACTGTGCCAAACATTCGTCGTCGCTAAAATTTTCGAAGTCAAATTCAGAGAACGAGTCATACGGAAGTTATAGGTTTTGTGATTCGCAGCTAGCGTAAAGCAACAAAAATTCGTCATCACTAATGTAGTTCATCTTATAACAAAGACGGAATAACTCTCTTGCTTCCTTGAAGGATGACACTTTTGCCAATAGAATGAATGCACAACAACGCTTTGAGCTCTGAGCTTTTTGCTGTAGTGTCGCTGTAACTTAACAATTCGTATTTGGAGGGAAATACGCCGTAGTCAGGTAGCATTGGTACAGATTCACCATACCGTATCCTAAAGTCCCTTTTTACATCGGGTACAAAACTAAAAGTCTTAGAGATGTTTTTAGATAAAATGGTTCGAAGATACACGAAGAAGCTGATATCAAGATTGAGGAAAATTACTCTTAAAAAGAGATGTCTTCAAATTGACTTTCCCGCATTTCTTGCTATGTACTGACTGAGTTTGCGCGTCTGGATTGCGTTATTATCTCACTTGTAATCCACTTGACTTCCGTTTCCGGCCCCAGAAATATAGGTACTCTTGTGCATCCCACAGGGGATAGATCAGTAGAACCCGACCTTGATTATATTTAGTGGCCTTAGGAAAAGAATCCAAGGTTGATAAACAAGAAAGAGGAGTAGAAATCTGTCTGTTACAAGTTATTTTTTATTTGCGTGACTTTCATTTACGCGCGCGTGATCGATCGGTGCTTTTGTTCTCATTCGACACATTCGCAAGTTTCACGCATAGTTTAATCCGAATGGAACGTTTCTCCGGAAGAAAAGTTTTTACAATTCATGCAATTGTCCTAGGTGTCCAGCATAAATGGAGTTTTCAACCATAAATCGCACCATCCATCATGTTGTTCAGGCAATTTGCCAACTATGATCGTGACACTCGGTCCCAGTCTCAAAACGAAGAAGGGCATTCTAGTCTATCGTTCAAGTGACTTCCGTAAGATTTAAATACAACCTTCCCTCATTGAAGCATCAGCAAAGGTCTGATAGGATAGTGTCTTTGCGTGATTATGAAATTTGCTTACTCTTTCTTCTGCTGGTAAAGTTTCACGGGTCAGGTAAGTGTGAAGTTATTATTCTGTACAAAGGATTTGACAATATTTTTTTACCATGTGCCATTTTAAGCTTTAGACATCGAAAACGCCGATTCTTTATTTCTGAACATGATTTTCGTCAAAATGATTTCCGAACTCCAAGGTGGCTTTCAACGGTTTTTGTATTTCAAAATTTAGATATGTTTTTGGAATTTCAATCCCGTGATAAACGAGGTCTGAATAACTATGATGCGATAGAAATCAAGAGCAAAGGATTTTATGCTTCAAGTGTAACAATACATACGTTTAGAATTTGACATAAAAATTGAAACTTAGAAGTGCAATATTTTCTTAAATAGTGCGAGTCGTCTTTTGAGCCATTAGAAAAGTTACTGCTTTGTCAGGTGGCTTTACATTACAAACATAATGGCTTTGCAAACCCAGAAGAGAGTCGCCATATGTACATAAACTCTCTTCCTTGCCATCAATCACTCATTTTTGAGAAGAGCTGTTACCAATTTTTCCACTCATTATTGGTGCAAATAATGACCTCAGCAAGGATAATTTCTGTTAGCTAAGTTGAGTGTGACTTTTCCTTTAGGCGGCAATCGTGTAAGGAAACTACATATAATGCACTTGGATGAATAAATGAGCATTGTTTGCTCATATACCAACATGTGGGATTTGTTTACTTGACTGGCTTTTAGCTTTATGCACATATGATTGTGGTATCCCACAACGGTAATCACTGATGACTTATTTTTTTTGTGTAATTAAAAACAGTTAAAGTTTTAACCATTTGAAATCTTTGTGTAGATATGTTTGCTTATCATATACACACTGAGATTTGCTCCAAGCTAAATTGGCAAAATAAAAAAGGATTTGTAATAAAATGCACAAATTCTAATAGGTAGGATGGTTTTTTCTCACAATTGAGAAATTGCCATCTGACTTAAACCACAAGATGAAGATGAAATTTTTGACCACTGAAAACAGTAGCATGGGTTTTTTGCCTTTGTGTTGTGGGGGCTGGCCAAAGTGAATGAAAGTAAAATTTACTTTTACTTTAAATTTACATTTAATGTTAGCAAGGTTTTCTGGTTATTGACAACTGTAGAATTGTGACTTCAAAGTTGAAAACAAAGAAGTCAGCTGGACTTCATTAAAATTTGTGAAAATCATTCTGATTTCACCTCATGGAAACTGATCACAATCTTTGTCTAAATCTACTATTCTTTTGCTTTGATCAATCCCTGACATTTGCAATCCAGGAAACTAAAGTGGAATCTCCTCTAAAATGGTACAAAAGACTTATATGTCCAGATTCTGACTCTCACAAGAAAGCATTGAAATCCAGCTTTGTGATTTGATTCATGCTTATGTGAATGAGCGAAAATTTGTGCTTCAAATTGGCATCTCAGGCTTCCAATACATGATAGGGAAAAAAAGACAAGAGCAAATTTGGCTTTCAGGGTATAATCAAGGATTCTACCAAATCCAGTTCTTTTTATGGCAGAACTGCTTCACATAGGAAATACATTTAGTTCCTGTCTTACTGTCTTGCACACAAGTAGAACATTAGAGGGCTTAATGACACAATGGTACATGTACAAAAAAAAAACTGAATTTTCATCTTTCACTTGTATAAAGCTTTACAGTACAGTGTAAGAAAAATCTATTCTTTCTGTAAGAAATTAAGGTTTAAAAGGTTGGTTGATTAATAATTCAATGCTATCAAAGCACACTTGGTTGCTGTTTTTGTATTTATTGTGACAGCTGCTTTGGTTATTGCTTTAAGGTGAGGTGAATAGCTGGTGGCAAGCCACTAGTTAGCTTGGCAATCAATTTATACAAAAGTACTTGAACAAATCCACCATAATTTTCCATCATCTACTTAAAAATAGATTCCATGTTGCTATGCACCTGTTCAGTAATAGATCACATGTGATGTCAGAATATGGTAAGAACAAAAAAGTGGCACATAAGATGCAGCTTAGCTTGCTCTAGTTGTCAGTTATGAAAACAGAGCAGAATAACAAACAGCACAACCGTAGTAGAGGAGTAAAAAAACAAGGGAGACTACAGTACTGTTTACTATGGTGCTCTGCTTACTTACTTAATGCCTAGAACAAGCTAGAGGCAGTTGAGTGTCACTAAGTAAATGTTCTTTGCACATTTTGACACCCTCTATGATTTATAACTGTACAGAGCAAGGGCAACGTGGAACCTATTTGTTTTATTTAATAAAGAAGCAAAAATTGGTAATGGTGACTTGACCTATGCTTTTTTCCTCCAATAGATCATAATTTCATGAAAGAACCAATCAAAATACATGTAGAATTCAGCGTATTATACAAAACCTTATGGATGGTAGAAATGAGGTCAAACATATTCAAAGATATTTAAGGAGGCACAGTTTTGAAAATTGTTGACATCCTTTCTATGACCAAGGTTATAGAAAATAGAAAATTGTTTTTGATTTCTTTTTTATTTTGATTTCTGGAATTTTTATGCCAGCATAATACACCTAAGTTTTTGGAAAATCATGCACATGTGACAGTTGATTGATCATTGCATTGTTGTTTGTGCTGTCATTGTTGTCTTTACTTTGTGTTATGTGATGACTTCAATGATAAATACTTTATTAGTATAATTGCTCACTCAGGTGATTATAGAGATGTGCATGCTCTGATTGGTCAAGGATTACATCACATCTTACCATAATCACAGAGAACAGGGTGATTATAGCAGGAGCCCTAA